>NW_026901976.1:0-52394 GCF_033783945.1 Neopsephotus bourkii
AGCAGCCAGACATCTCTGGGAGGTATAAAAGGTAAATTTTGATTCTTGGTCTGGCAGAGGTAAACCACAATGATGAAAACTTCATGCTGTTTGATCAGGGAAGGTGTGGGTGCAGTGAATAAGCAGTAGTCACTATTCCCCCAATAAAAACACTAAGGCAGGTGAAGCAGAGTATTCCTTGTCCCAAAGAAGAGTGGTTGAAGGGTGGAGCTCGTTGCTGGAGCACGTTGAGACCAAGCATTAGATGGATTCAAAAGGTGACTGGACAAATGTGTAGAAAAAGAATCTCAACACAAAAATACCTCTTCCAGGTTGCCTGGGTCACGGATGCCTGGGGGCATGGGGTGATTAACAGCATCCCTACAGCACTTCTTTCAAACACTGCATTCTTGGGACTGACACATTTTCAATCTTTTGAAAGCCCAAACACTCTGTCAGTCATCAGTGGTTTTCCATCCTTCACTCTTTCTGACTTCTGTGGAGCCAGAGGGCTTCTCATGCCAGGGGAAATCACTTGCTCCCTCTTCCCAGTTCCTTGTGTGACACAAGCTGCAGCGTGTCATCAGTGCCTCAAAGAGCAGTAATGGCACTAAAAGGGAGGCTGTGTTGGTGGGCCCTCATGCTTGGATGTGGAAGATCTTTAGAAGCATCTTTGCCTCAAAGCTTCTTTTATGATTCAGAGGACCTTATGCTCAGAGGGGACTGCTGGTGTAAGGAGGGGTCCCTTCTTTCCTTCTTATGCTATGGTCTGGTTTCTGTTGAGACTGTCGCCCCTCTGTACTGGGGCAGCCAGTCACTCCTGGCTGCTTTGGTGTCTTAACTGTGAGTCCAAATGGACTGGTGAGAGCAGTCTCAAGGATGAAAATGCAGGAAAGGGGCCTGGGGCAAGCTTCTAAATTGGGCAAAGAGGTCTAGGTGCAATGGAGCGATTCAGGGCTGGGCTGAGTACATGCAGTGAAATCCCAGAGACGCCCCAGAGCAGGCAATGAGTGTTGGGGCTTCAGGACATGGTATTAAGTGTAATTGTGAGTGCTGGCCCAGCTCTGAAGCAGAATTTGTTCTTTATGTCCTGGGGGCAACTTGGATTCAATGACAAAAGCATTCTGTTGCTCAGGCTACCTAGATGGCATAAGTGCAAATCTACTTGCTATGGGCAGTGATTCACTTCCCTCTGCAGAGCAGCCCAGGAAAGGGGGTGAAGGGGCTGTCTGGAGCAGAAGGGATCCCTGGCTGTGTAGTCCTGCCCCCCCGCAGGTCCTTGTGAGATGTAGAAGACAAGGAAGGGTCATGGTGTTTGGTGTACTTGTGCTTCTTACTTGGGCATTACAAGGGTGATCACCACATTCTTCTATACGGTGGCCATGTAGACTCAAAGAAAGATACTGCAGCACAAGCAATTCAAAAGAACAGTCCAGTTAAAATATTTTCTTTTGCCAAAATACGTTTGGCAAAATCACTCTCAAGTGCTTGGAAGTAAGGAGGGCTGATGGTCTGCTGCTTCTGCCGCCTGCAACAGACTATAGGCATTGTAAGGCTCTTGAGTTGGAAATTCATAGTTTCCCTCCATTCTCCAGGTAGATACGATGCTGCACCAAAAGAGTCATAGCTCTGGTCTCCCTGCCATGTCTGCCATTGTTATCTACAATGACACTGTGCTTCAGCTCAACCCTGAATTATCATATGCTTGTGGCTTACTGAGCTGTTTATTTTGGATTTTTTTAATTATTTTTAATTTGATCTGAGAAGATTTTTAATTGGAATAGCTGAAAAGTGAAGAAAATTGGTCTAACGAAAAATGGGGTTTGGGAAGAGGAGCTACTGGACACATGAAGAGCCGTCCACTTACACATTTCCCAGTGGAGTCAAAGCCATATTGACTATTACTTTTTAGATTAAGATAGAATCGAGCACTTGGCCTGTGGTAAAAAAACCCTAAAAACAAATATAGAGGAAGTGTTTACTTCCTTTAAAGATCTATTTTCAGTGCATTAGAACTGTTCTGTATAAGAAACATGTGGGGTGCACACTTACTGTCAAATGTTGTCCTCAGGCTATACAATTTAGGAAATTTTCCCCTGCTGTGGTTACCTGTTTTCCCCCCTCTGTATATCATGATATCATTTGGTTTGGAAGGGGCCTTAAATTAAAGGCCATGTAGTTCCAAGCCCCTGCCACTGGCAGGAGAACCCATCTCTGGGTGGGCGTTAATCAGCAACCTTTCAGTGAACAGCCAAATGGGATGACTGATTGCGTGATGGAGACTCCCCCAAAAATCCTATTGCCAGTCATCATGATCTGTGGTTGGAACTACCCCAGTATCTGATCCTCTGACTTAATTCAAGCTTCTTAACTTGCATTTTAGCCGTTCCCTTTTGAATTAGCAAAGGTGTAGCATGTAAAGCCACAGGCAGTACGTCAGTTGGGTGATCTCCTCTCAAATCATGGGTTTTTAGTGCTTAATTTCCAGAAATGTTTGTTCCTTAATAGAATTAATAGATCTTTCCCACCATTATGTTGTACAAGATGTGGGAGGAAGGAAAAGTCCCGTCCCTTGATGATCCATTGGAACGCTATGCCCAGAGCTTTGTTATTAAGAACCCTCTGGGAAGGCTCAAGGAATCGGAACAGAGACACACAGCAGATGGGATGGTTTTCTTGGAATAAGGCTCAATGCCACTTAAGCCATCGCCTGTTACCTGGCGCAGAATGGCCAGCCAGCTCTCAGGTGAGACAACACTGCTGCTTGCTTGCCCTCTGCCCACCACTGAACCACTTGGGAGAGTCCACAGAGAGAACAGACCATGTCCCAGGGATAAAAAGGGTTCCTGTTGAGGCCATTTCACCTTTGCACGTCCCAGAGGTCAGACAAGACCCTTGGAAGCAGGCTGTCAGCAGCTTCATCAAGTGTTCAAAGGAAACTCTTGTCCAGGCTGCCTGGCAGGAAAGGGGCCAAGCTGCACAGTGGGATGGGGAGCTGTTTTTCCTGTGCAAGGTGAATCTCTGTTTCTTCCAACACAGCAGCATGGCTGGAAATCAGGCTCCAATTGCATAGGGAGATTTTGTACCCTAGTCCAGAGTGTTTTCATTTTTCTGGGATATAGAGTTGATGGTCAAAGTGGCACCATCCATCTTTGCTTTGAACAGATGCACAGGTGAACGTCATATGCTCAAGTATTTCATCTGGGCTATAGAAACAGCAATAAACTCTATGCAAGTTCTTTCTGCAGTCATGTATGACCATGCCCAGAGGTGTGCAGGCAGATATGTTGCACTATGATTCATTTCCTGTAGAGGAGCCTTTACTCTCTGTGGCATGCCTGACACAACATTGCTTTCCAGGCTTTGAACTCACAAGATGTAGTATTGGATTGCAAGATACTCAAGCGGTCTAACCCTGGTCTTTTTGAGAGAGGGCTGTGTGCCAGTTTGGGGCAGTTCTTCTTGCTTTGGAACAAAAAAAGTGATTGCTTACCCATCTTCTACATTGAAAAACTCCCAAGAATCATTAGGATTTATACCCCATGGCACTGTCTAGTCAGGATGCCGCACCACTGGAATGTCCATCTGTCTGATGGAGAGGATGTTTTACTGTTCCATCAGTATTGCAGACACTGACAAGTCTTTCCTTTGCTAGTGAGTGTCCTGGGTTTAGCAGTAGCAGTCATTTTTTCTCTTTCTTGGTAGCGGGTGCAGGGCTGTGTTCTGACTTTCGGGCTGGCAACACCCTCCCCCTCAAACCTGGACACTGGCACTGTTTGGTGCTCTTGTTCATTCTCATTAACAGCAAGAGAGGTGTTCAGTGTGGCAGATAGAGAGCAACTTGCTGGAAAACAGCCTATAACTTACTGATGAAGGGATGTAACCTGAAAGTAGGACGTGTGGGTCAGGATTGGGGGGGGTTTGAACCAGGAATCTTGTGCAGCAGACAAGCACTCCAGCTGTGAAGCTGTTAGGGTGATATCCATGCCCTTCATGTTTGCCTTCTAAAGCCCCCTTTGTTTTGTTGGCTGTGTCATGTCTGGGCCCCCCTACACCTCCATGGCTGGGTGCATTTACACGATGTTGCTTGGTGGATGACCAGGCAGCCTGGTGCCTGCAATATACCTCAACGTCACATTTCAGCAGGTGTCAGTCCTGAGCTGGAGCCGCTCTGGTTTGCTCTCAATCAGTGCAATGCACTTTGTGCCAGTGTTGCTGCCTGGAAGCCCTGTTCCTGATGTATACAGTGCCACTTCACATGCTGTTAGGTGCAGGAGCTTTCTCTGAACTGTGAGGCACTGTGGTTCACTCAGTCCCAGTTTCTGGCATCTCCCACCCACAGGCTTGTAAAACGGGATTGTTGGGACTTCATTTTGAGGAATTCAGTCCTGCAGTCGGAGTTCTGACCCAAAAACTGACACTGTCATTCTATCACCCAAGATCTTCCTGCCCAACAGCCCAGCCCTTTACAACCTTCTTTGCTCCCAGCTGCCACATTATAACTGACTTTTCACTTTGCTTCACCTGGAGGGATGTATGATATGAAATCAAGCCATAACACATTACTCGATGCATAGCATGAGGGCGTAAATTTAGAGGCAGCATGAAAAGCCTCGGTTGTAAATCCATCAGGTTTTGACCTTTTGTGTTGTACCTCAACAGCTCCCTGATTTTTCTCCCTGCTTAAACAAAATGACAGCAAAATGACAGCTTGCAAGGACTGTTATTTGCCATCGTTGGGACTCTTCTGCCATCTCCTGGGAGAGAGGTGCAAACACCCTCAAGAGGATGCCTTGATAAACCCAAAATCACAGAAGGGGCTCTGAACGTTCACTTCTGCCCTTTTCTTCAAAACCAGCCACCACCACCAAAGAAACAGGCAAAGTGCTCCTCAGTCTTTATTCACAGGGGTTCTAACACTGAAATGATCTGTTTGTGATTTTTGGGCTCAAAAAAAGTCTTAGACTATTAATGGTTAAGCTATGGTTGTAGTCAGACTTCTCATCCGTCCATGAATCCTAGAATCATAGAATAGTTAGGGCTGGAAAGGACCTTAAGATCATCCAGTTCCAATCCCCCTGCTGTGGGCAGGGACACCTCACACTAAACCATCTCACCCAAGGCTCTGTCCAACCTGGCCTTGAGCACTGCCAGGGATGGAGCATTCACAACCTCGTTGTTAAACCCATTCCAGTGCCTCACCACTCTTACAGTAAAGAATTTCCTCCTTATCTCCAACCTGAACTTCCCCTGTTTCAGTCTGAACCCATCACCCCTTGTCCTGTCACTACAGTCCCTGATGAAGAGCCCCTCTCCAGCATCCTTGGAGCCCCCTTCAGACACTGGAAGCTGCTCTGAGGTCTCCACACAGCTTCCCTTTTCCAGGCTGAGCAGCCCCAGTGTTCTCAGCCTGGCTCCATACAGGAGCTGCTCCAGCCCCTGAGCATCCCCGTGGCCTCCTCTGGACTTGCTCCAACAGCTCCATGTCCTTTATGTATTGAGGACACCAGAACTGTGCCCAATATTCCAAGTGGGGTCTCATGAGAGCAGAGCAGAGGGGCAGGACCAGTCCAAATACGGCACCCAAGCAGCAAGACAAGCAAAATATGCTGGAAATATTGAAAGTGGTGTATTTTCCTCTTTAACCCCAACCCTGTGATGTCAGCATGCCCATGATTGCACAGAATGACTACTATGATATTTTTAAGAAAATTCATTAATTTCTTCCAAATCATTTAAACCAGCCTGGACAGAAATACCACCAATTCTCGGGGTTTCCACCTCCTAGTTCTTAGCCTGGTCTGCTCTCATGAAAAGGAAGGTTTAAAACAATATTAAAAGACCCTAAGTCGAGTGCCTCTTCCTCTTGTTCTTGCTCAAGCAACCCTGACAGGCAGTTCCATACTTCATTGCTGAGGTGGACATCTGCACTTGTAACTCACAGTCTGTCCACCTGTGTTTTTGCAATGGAATGTGAGCATAAAGGCTTTTGTAGATCAAAATCTTAGGAACCTAGGAACAAAGGATAAGATTTGGAGAATCTTCAAACATTTTTTTTGTACATCAGTTACAAAATGGAACCTTCCTGACAAAAGATGCAAAATCCCTGTCCAGCTCAGAATAAGCAGAGGTGAAGCCATTAAAACCCAATGGAAAAGAAGCCTCTTCCTCTCCTTCCTGTCCCTGTATGGGAGCCCTTACTGAAATCTTTTCTTGCCTCTGCCTTTCTGGCCAATCTGTCAGTGTGCAAACCCCACCTGCAGAAGTCATGAACCTTGTTTGCTGGACCTGGATTATCTCTGTGGTACGCAAGAAGACTTTCCTGCAGGGTGAGATGCTCAGGACAGATGCTCTCCTTCCCACCCTCTGCTTTGGGCAAGGAAAGGTGATAAAAAGATGCCCGATCCAGCAAGCTAGAGGCAGGCCCTGCTAAACCAGTGCATTCCTCAGAGACACCACTGTCACTTACTTGGCTAGCTGTTCATTCACTGACACCTTTGCTGCTTTCAAGGCAGGCTGGCTTAAAGCAGAAGCAATCAATGGGCCAGGATCAGCAGAAGGTGACTGCCCTCCTTCCACCTTTGCATTTGAATGAGAAAAGACAGTTGTGCACTGCTGGGCAGTGTGACCTGCCAGCAGTTCACCTTGTGTGCAACACCCAAACTGCTCCATCTTCCAGCCAGAGTAGCATGAGAAGATGGGCAGCAGAGCGGCTGATCCACTATGAATGTGCTGCTGATCAGCTGCAGGGTGGCGAGTGCATGAGAGACACATCCTAATTCTCTCTGCAGTCCCTATCTAAAAATGTGATGATCATGGCAGGACAGTGCTTGCACCCTGAGGAACAGAGAGATTTTGGGGTACATGTTTCTGTGTTTGTAAAATACATAGAAGAGTGAATGCGCACAGGAGACAGCAAGGCTGATAGAAACTGAACTTGTTTAAGCTGAAGAGCCAGGATCAGAGATAGCCCAGGCTGTGAGTCTGTGAATTCAGGGGTTACTACAGCAAAGAAACCTCCCAAAAGAAAATTCCATCCCACCCAGTTCACAAACTTCAGCCAGTCTCATAGGCAAACAGAGATGCAAATATTCCTGAGATAGCAGGGACACTGACAGAGACCAAATGAACAGGATATTCCAAGCACAGGACTTCAGTGTTAATTTTTAACAGTTGTAAATTGCATTTGCTTTATTAATTTGACTGGTGAATACATTGTCCATCTGTACTTGCATATCAGTCTGGAGCGACTGCGATCTGTGTGTGCACGGATTGCATCACATAGATATAAACATGCTTGGTCATGAGGTATCATTCCACAGAGGTGGTTTCAGTCATGTGCAGGTTGCAATTTGAGTTCATTGCCTTGAGATTTTACAGCCCTGGTCAATGCACACCTTCCGAGCAGAGGCTACTTGTGGCCACCCCAATAGTACTTTCAATGATTTTCTTGAAGAGTCATGGAATTTAACATTTAACCCCCTTCCCATTAGACGTTGGGAGAGATGATTCCCACCTTCCTCTGTTTCCTTTGACTTTGTGCTATAAAATACCTGATGTGTGGAGAGGGAGTTAATTCACTGATTCACAGGCAATAAAGCAGCCCAGAGCTAATAGATAATAAAGCTAACAATACAATAAAGCTACAAATACAATAAAGCTAACCCCAGCAAGCCCAGAGCTCCTGAAAGTCTTCTGGAGCCCAGGATGTGAGCAGCAGGGCTGCAGGAGCACTGATGCCTCCAAAGTGATCTCTCTACATTGGCCCAGCATTCAGTATTGCATTGGCTACTCCAAGATCCTCAGGAAGGAATTCTCTGTAGCTAATTTGTCAAGGACTGTCAGGGATAATCTGTCCTGTAGAATGAGACATTATTCAATATGTGAAGCATTTGGGAAATAGTTCAAATAGAAATTTGGGAAAATGGGAACTAGATCCCCCAAAGCTCAAAGCACCGTCTGCAGCTGGAGGGAATGCTTTGAATGAGGTCACAGCACACCATTCTGGCTTGGCTGCAACACTGTCTGCGGTAGTGTTGTTAAAAATGGGCTAGAATGGCATTTCAGGGGTCATTTGTCATTCTTTTTTGTTGTGAGAGAAAATCTTTAACCTGGGCCCAGATAAGCAGTGTTTTTAATTGTTTATTAATGAATAAACACACTTTGGTGTCTTTTAACATGCTTGGTGTGAGGGTAAAACCAATAGAAGATTAATGTATCTCCCCACTCACAAAGGCATACCTGATAAGGAAACACTGCCAGGCTCAGGCAGGGACTCCCCTGCCTTGCTGCTGGGCCCTTCCCCATGCCCAGGGAGGGCACAGGGACCATCCTCAGAGGTCTTCCCCTGCAGTCCCAGACCAGCCAGGGTCTGCTGGACCCTTCCAGAAGGCAGCTACAGATGCAGCAGCACATGTGGAGGACACCTTTCATCCCAGAGCAGGAGGGACCACGTTTCCAGCTGAGCCTGCAAGCTTTCCACAGTGTGCCGTTTAGGGAATTTTTGGGCAAGGGGGATTGTTTCTATAGAATCATAGAATAGTCAGGGTTGGAAAGGACCTTAAGATCATCCAGTTCCAACTCCGCTGCCATGGGCAGGGACGCCTCACACTAAACCATGGCACCCAAGGCTCTGTCCAACCTGGCCTTGAACACTGCCAGGGATGGAGCAATCACAGCTTCCTTGGGCAGCCCATTCCAGTGCCTGAGCACCCTTACGGTAAAGAACTTCTTCCTCATATCCAATTTAAACTTCCCCTGTTTCAGTTTGAACCCATCACCCCTTGTCCTATCCCTACAGTCCCTGATGAAGAGTCCATCCCCAGCATCCCTGCACCCCCTTCAGACACTGGAAGCTGCTCTGAGGTCTCCATGCAGCTTCTCTTCTCCAGGCTGAACAGCCCCAACTTTCTCAGCCTATCTTCATACAGGAGCTGCTCCAGTCCCTCATCATCCTCGTGGCCTCCTCTGGACTTGTTCCAGCAGGTCTATGTCTTTTTTATGTCAAGGACACCAGAAGTGCACACAATACCCCAGGTGAGGTCTCCCAAGAGCAGAGTAGAGGGGCAGGATCCCCTCCTTCGACCTGCTGGTCACGCTCCTTTTATATTTACATCTCCAGAAGGACTTTTCTTGTGTGGTTTTCATTTTAAACCCACTCATCTTCAAAATGTCTTCATGATAGAACTGGTGAAAATACACACAGAAAGGTCAACTTCTCCAGTGGCACAGAGATTATGATACTCGTTTATTCATGCAAGGCTTTACTTCAGATCTAATGAAGTCTGGTTTTCATCTTCACGTTTCTCTATTTAAACATGGTTCTTCCTGTGTGTGTGCAAGGAAGGACTGTGTTTCAGACTCTTGCAATGCAACAGTATACGACAAGCATATACACTGGTAGTGTTACAGTTGTTTGTGATTCCTGGATCTTAGTCTAGTAAATCCATACATCAGGTTACATGTACATTGCATACATTGAAAGCTTACCTTTGACGTGTGCACTAACAAAAATCCACAGAGGTGCCCATTGGCTTCACCAGCCAGCAAATAAAAGGTTATTTAGTCACAGTATTAAAATCAGTTGCAACGGTCTGCACCCCTGTACTATGAACCCTCACGAAAAGCTTCACCCTGTGAAGCAGAAGAAAATAATAGAAATTTTAATATTTATACATTAGAAAGGATGTGGAATGAGTCAAAGTAATGCAGAATATGTCAGACGGTCACAGGGCAGTATTTAGCACCACCGAGATACAGCTGATGAGGGGTTTTATACAGCACAAAACTAAGAAATAGCAATAATGACCGCAGGGTAAAATTAAGTTTCATTTTTATTTAGCAAGATGTTACACTCTCAGCAAATGAATGCATCTGCTGCATGTAAGTGTAACCTGACAGTATGGAATGGCATCTCACACCAGCCACTGTAATAGATTCTAAAGAGACCATTGCCATGTTCTGCATAATCAGCCCGCTGAGACTCTTTAGAGAAGAGTCTCCTGGGAATGATAACGATGTCACAGAAGTAGAAACAGTGGGATGGTGATAACTGTTTAATAATACTTGATCATGTGAATAAAGCTGAGCTATGCCACAAGAACCGAAAGTTCTGGCCTATGTCAGAGAACATGCTGCAAAGGGGACAGTATCATCCAGCTTACCAATAACACAAGTGTCCCCATGAAAAGAAGGGCTGGATGGAACGGGACCTTCTTCACAGGCAGCGTCAGAAGAGTTGCATTAATCTTATTGTTAGTACTCACCATGCTCATGTGATTGTAGAGTGACACTGGAAGGGTTTGTATATGGTGGTGAAACACGGCACTGTGGTTGGGACTTGGTAACTGCTTTAGTTCCCCAGCATGCTCAGCAGAAAAGTCACAGGTGACTGAAAGATCTCAGCCATCTCTTTTTGGACTCTTGGTTGAGAGTTAGCAAATGGAGCTTGCTCAGCTAGAAATAAAACAAATGAATCCTAGTAAAGCTGCTGCAGTCTATGTGGCCCCTGACAGCCCTGCTGTAACACGTCATCTCTTTGCAGAAAAGACAGCCTGGCACACCAGGAGCGTCACCCACATTGATTGTGAGCTAACTTCAGTATACAGCTAATCAGCCTGATGGATCTTTTCATATTAATACAGTTTTCTTTCAAAACAAAGGAGAAAAAGACGATGTGTTGAACCTGCCAGCATGGTCCAATTCAAAGAACATCTCTGACACATCTCCTGCTTTCACAAAGGAGGATTGTGAAAACTCAGCCACATCTTGGATTGAAACAGAAGCTTTTCCTAAGATATTTAGACAAGGGATATTTCTTGGACACAAGTATTCTCTAACATGGACAGAGCACTTTGAGGCCCCAAGCCCATCACATACCTTTGCTCCTGAGGCTTCCTCACTGTCTTGTTTGCGCTAACAAGAGTCATAGCCTGATTCAAGATGGTTTTAGTAATAAGTAGCTTTTTGTTAGGAAATGGCACGAAATTATCAAAAAGAAACTACATATTTCCTTCAAGCTAGCCTTGGGCTCGCTTGTCTCACAGAAACCTTTCCTAGAGATGGAATTTTGCTCAGCTGGTGAATCGCGGTGTTATACAATAACCCTGAAAACCCAGCCTGAAGAAAAAGAGCTTTTCTTCTCCCAGTTAATGTCAGCGTCTCCTCTAATTCACATGAGAATTCTAGTCACTTTTAGGATTTAATTTAATTCTGTATTTTGTGACCAAAAGCCTGTTTGGCCGCACCTGAAACCTCGGCATTCCTTCTGCCTCTTCAGGCAGACATTCTGTTACTGATGCTTTTATTACAGATCAGATCTTTCCTTCTGTTTCCCTTCGTAATCCTGGAGAATTTCTTGTTATTTTTGTTCTGGCTTCTTTCCTGGTGAAGCTAAACCTCGGGTTAGGCTGACCAAGCTGAAAAGATGTCATTCCAGTGGCTGCAGGTCACATGGTCTGTATCCATGCTGGTAAATCCATACTTGTTTCTGAGCCTCTGGTCTTGCAGTCCCTCTTTCCCTCCCAGTCCTGCATAGAGATAAGGCCCAGAGAGTACATTATCATTCCTTATGCCTCAACTTCAGGAGGGAACCCAAATACCTGAGCTGGGAAGCCACCAGGATCCTTACCTGGACAAGCAGGGTCCAACCCAAGCTGTGCTGCCAAGCACATCCTTTCCTTATCCGATGGTAATCTTTTGTTACATCCTGTATCTGCAACCACCGATACTGGATCAGATTCTTTACCATAGGCTGCACTTCTCTTCTTGCACAGTTCATGCAGTTGGTTTTACTTACCCAGATGAGTTTGCTGAATGGTTTTGGCTCTATGTTCAAGGTATTTAGGGGGTGATTTTTTGCTTTCTCCTCACCTTGTACCAATTATTTTGAAGTAAAGGCTCCTCTACCGCTCTATGTTTGCATTAAGGCAGTCACTCTGTGGATTACGATTTCCCTTTCAGCAGTGCACCCAGGCAGTTGCATGTGCCTTCCCTGTGAGATCAACCATAAGCGCAGCTACAACTAAAGGAGTTTCTTGGCTGCAAATCAGTTGTCAAAATATTAAATTTGACTTTTGGGAAGGACTGTTGTTTAATCCCAGCCATGTTCATCAGTGTGGTTGCAATAGCAGATGATGGGCAGGAGTTGCTCTCCTTGAGCAGTTGGTCAGAGAAAGGTAATTCTAGCAGTTGAATGCACGCAAGTGGCACATGATGGAGCCACTGTTTGAATGCAGGACTGATGCTAAGAAGCGTGGATACAACAAAAACAGTCGGGTCCATTCTATTTAATGAACTGAATTAAGCCTCCATTTCCTACCCCTTTAGTGCCCACTGAAATCTAAGCAGGTTCACCCATTATTATTAGAAGTGGACATAGGTTCATGTGACTAGAGAAAAATATATCTCCAGTGTGCCAGACTGATGAAACAGAAATAAAACCCACATTAATTTAATTGTGTCTCCTGCAGAAACCAAGTGCCTCAGTCGCATAAGGAAAAGCATGTTTACAGGTGAATGTTCCAGTCTCTCGCCTTTCTTTGTCAGTTACTAAAGCATATTTTCAAAGTCGGGTTTACAAGATCAGTTTCTTGGAAGATGGCTCATCCTTGGCTCTCATGGGTTTAGTTTATTCTCTGCAAAACTTCATTTTTGTTTTAATTCATGCTTATATCACTTACGGACCTAAAGCTTTTGTTTTCCTTTCAGTGTAATCATATAGATATACATACAGACACACACATATTTATCTCAGAGAATACCCTTGTAACTTCACTCGAACAAGGATAACTGCGCTTATGGCCAGAAAATCCTGCCCTTGGACCCTGGACAGTGGAGGGTGAGCTTATTTTATGATCTGCTTTTGTTATTTCATTCTGTTATCAGTCCCCATGCAATAACAAGGTAATGATTGCAGCAGGTGTCTCAGCTGATAGAAATACGGGTTTGTGAGTATCATGGGAACTGGTCTGCATTTCATTCACTGGCAGCTTCTCCACCGCTGGTGATTCTGCACTGCCGTTCATAAACACAAACCAATTCTTTTGCAGCAGAGGGAGCGGATTGCCAAAGAGATACCAGTACAATAAAATAACATCTTCATTTTCAAACCAAACCTTTCCCGCACGATCCTTCCAAACAGTGCCAGCACGATGCAGTCATCTGGGGAAAGATGGCGGTAAACAGGAGGTTGAAAAGCAGTGTGGAAGTCAGGATGGTTTTGATCAAGACATTTGGAATGCCAACCGATAGGCAAAGAAAAGAACAGGGCAAACGCAGTGTTGGTCCTGTAATAATTATTATAACAGAATGTGAGTTTTGCTCAAGAGCCCTCCCTGGACTGATCTTCCATGTGCGTTTTCATTCCTTTGTTAAACTCCCATAAATACTTGCCACTGGTTGCTGCATGTGACAAGGAGGTCCACAGCTTGGCTTTCTGGGCTGAGAGCGCACGCTGCCGGCTCGTGTTCAGTTTCTCATCAACCAGCACCCCCACGTCCTTCTCTGCAGGGCCGCTCTGAATCACTTTTCCACCCAGCCTGTAGCTGTGCCAGGGATTGCCCTAACCCAGGTGTAGGACCTTGCACTTGGCTTTGTTGAACGTCATAAACTTCACTGTCCATCTCTCAAGCATGTCAAGGTTCCTCTGGATCCCATCCCTTCCCTCCTGTGTACCAACCGAACCACAGAGGTTGGTGGAAGCAGAAAAGATGCTGATCTGATCAAATGCTATCTGTCTCACCATAACTGGACTGAAAGCAGCAAAACCCGACCTGCATCACCAGTTCAAGTGTCTGGTAGTGAAAATATCCCAGACAGAGGTGCACACTGAATTTGAATTCCAGATGCCTGAAAAAACAAGATAAACCCCTAGAAAGATCTAAGCCTATATAGATTTCACTATTGTTTATCAGAACCCATGCCAGTCACACAAAATATTTAATGTAAATACTCTGCATGCAATTAGTTTTATAGCTCTTTTATTGCTTATAAACCGAATTACGTCATTACTGGTACTTTCTTTGACCGTTATTGTAGTTAAAATATTACTCAAAGACAATCACACCTTTGTGTGTTTAGTGTTTCCTGAGAACCTTTGCTGCATCCTTGCATTTCTGTGATAAGTAGGAATGAGAGCATAACCAGAGATGAGACCAACACCATCTAAACTGCTTGCACACAGTTTGCATTTTTCCTAGCGTTTTTCAACGTCATAAGCATAATGGCATTGAAATTTTATTTCCTCAGCAAAAACTTCATTTTAAGTCAGTAAAAACTCTTCTTTAGTGACGCGGGCAGCAAAGCGTGATTTATGGTTAAATCATGGGCCCTTCTGATTTACCAACCTTCATCATGATAATGATTAAACTCTGCCAACTCTTCCCCCGGCAGCACTGACAGACAGGGAATCTTGTTAGGCTTTAAGGAGTTTAGCACCATGGGGAAGATGCCAGTGACCCTGGCAGACTGGGAGACAGACAGCATGAAGCAGCATGGAAATCTCATACAGATTCTTTGTAGGATCTGTTCACAGCACTCCTACAAGATTTCTTGCCTTATTCTGCCCTTTGCTGTCTCGATACCTGTTGTGCGTGCTCTTACTACATACAGCAATATAGGAATATGGCACATGTATTCCTCAAGGCTAGGGAGGCACAAAGAACATTAACTTAATCACAAGCATTACAGCCACAAACTTAACTACAGTCATTATTTTAAGACCACAGCTTCAAGATCACATCTGTCTTTCACTCATGGGCTCGTGGTATGAGGAATTACTAGGGAAGTATTTACTCAGAAAAGCTTCCATGTTTCCCAGGGGCCAGCACCAACGGGCAATGTTATACTGGACCCCTTTACCATCCCTTTAGTAGTTTCTTGCAGATTTTCACCATTTGCAGTACATGTTGCCCATGACACAAAACCCCTCTATCAAATCCTTCCACATAAAAAGAGCAAAGAATAAAATACAAGCATGGACAGTTAGAATATTTCTCACACTGATTGATTGTTCTACTCTCGTCTGAGTTTACGTATGAGGAAGTCTTTTTATGACTGCTTTATTGCTGCTTGCTCATCATAGGAATTTACTTGATGTGTTTATCTAGCAACAGTTTCATAGCTTTGCTTGCATCTTCCTGGAAAAATACTATGATACAGTGAAAAGAAGTAGAGCGGAGTGACAGTGAAGGAGGGAAGTATTCCTTTGTCTCTGTTCACAAATATGAAGGACTTTTAGCTCAAGGCACAGCCTGCAGTCCAAATTTCCAACGGTTAAAATGGCAGGTTAGCCAGGGAAAAGTTTTTGGCTGAAGAAGCAAGAGTGGCTGCTTTTCTTTGGCAATGTGCATTCAGAGTAGGTATCAGCTTGTTCTGATTTCAGCCGGTGTGGACTTACTTTTCTTCCTAGGAGCTGGCATAGTGCTGTATTTTGGCTTTAGTCTGAGAATAATGTTAATAATACACTGATGTGTCAGTTGTTGGTCAGTAGCAATTACCCTGATCTAGGACTTTTCAGCCTCTCGTGCTCTGCCAGTGAGGAGGAGCACAAGAAGCTGGGAGGATGCAGAGACAGGAGACCTGGCCCAAACCAGCCAAAGGGGTATTTCATACCACAGCACAGCACCCTGGGACAGAAACCGGGGGCAGTTTATGTTGAACAACAGATTAGGGTGATCTTCTGGAATACTTGCTCAGCACTCGTTACTTTTGCCAGGTTTCAGGCCAAGCAGTCCTGCTGAAATCCAGTCTGTTACGCTGATCTACAAAGTTCCCAGCCAGGGCTCTCAGCCATCTTTAAGCTTCCACCTAGGTAGGGATACACAGTACTTCTCATGCCCAGACTCTTCTACCACAAAGGTTGTTAATGAGTGTCTCCTATGGCTCAGGACACAGAGTGGAGCTGTCTAGGGAAGCAGGATGTTTGCACAGGTACCTGCTCACTGGGTATTGGCAGTGCTTTGTACACATACATCAGCAAACAGCCAAAGTTTGCTTGCCCTCAAACTCACTGAGGTGAGGCCATGGGAGGAAAAATAGGCTAAAAAACTTGCTAATCTTACCTGAGGATGCCAGAGGAAACCTTCTTGCATTCTACAGCTGAAAAGTGGTAACAAGAAATAGGACAAGAAGAAATGAGCAGGGGAGGTTTAAATTGCATACTTCTTCACCAAGTGTTGTCAAACGCTTCAACAGGCTGCCCAGGGAAGTGGTGGAGTCACCATCCCTGGAGGTGTTTCAAAGACATATAGATGGGGCACTTGGGGACGTGGTTTAGTGGTGGACTTGGCAGTGCTGGTTTAATGGTTGGACTGCATGATTTTAAAGGTCTTTTCTAATCTAAATAATTCTATGATTTAGGATGGTTCTAGCCTCAAAAGGTCCTCACTTGGAGTATTGTGTGCAGTTCTGGTGTCCTCAACATAAAAAGGACATAGATCTGTTGGAACAAGTCCAGAGGAGGGCCACGAGAATGATCAGGGGACTGGAGCACCTCCCATATGAAGATAGAGAAAGTTGGGGCTGTTCAGCCTGGAGAAGAGAAAGATGCATGGAGACCTCATAGCAGCCTTCCAGTATCTGAAGGGGCCTATAGGGATGCTGAGGACGGACTCTTCATTAGGGGCTGCAGTGATAGGACAAGGGGTGATGGGTTAAAACTTAAACAGGGGAAGTTTAGATTGGATATAAGGAGGAAATTCTTTCCTGTTAGGGTTCTGAGGCACTGGAATGGGTTGCCCAGGGAGGTTGTGAATGCTCCATCCCTGGCAGTGTTCAAGGCCAGGTTGGACGAGGCCTTGGGTGATATGGTTTAGAGCGAGGTGTCCCTGCCCATGGCAGGGGGGGTTGGAACCTGATGATCTTAAGGTCCTTTCGAACCCTAACTATTCTATGATTCTATGATTCTAATTAGGTGAAATAAATGAGTTGAGCCAGCAGCTTACTCCTTCTGGGCAAAAGGCTGTGACTAGCTGAAGACTTTGTCTTCTTTCTTGTCAACAAAGGCAATGAAAACCAGAGGATATTTCTTTCAGACCTACCTTGGTTTTCCTTCACTCACTCTCTCATGTGTGTGTTTAGTATACGGGCCAAGAAGGAGATGCTGATGAGTGCAGGGTCACGGAGGAGACAGCAGCTGTGTGGAGGAACACTTAACACTTGCCATGGGGGTTACTTCTTAGGGCATGGGGGTTACTTCTTAGGGCAAAGAAATCTTTTCCTAAAGCAAGAACATCCTACTAGTCAATACACAACTCTATGGACCAGTACGTGAGTTAGTACACAGTACTAATACTTGTACACAGTCTTAGCAGTTCTGCAATTCAGCTTAGGGTTTCTGCACAAGCATGAAGCCTGCAGGATAGTTCTCAGATTGTGTGCAGGTGACAGTGGGTCAGCAGAGGAGCCGGTAACCCGGCCTGAGGAAGCATTTGCTCTGCTCCGAGCACGCCATGCCCACAGCTCCGGTTCCAGAGACTGCTGCCGAGCACCATTCTCAAAGTCTGCTTTCTCCAGTGGGCTTTTTACAGCCTACAACAAACATGAACTCCACTCCTGCCAAGTGTTTCCTGGCTTTCTTGGTTTGTTTATTTGATTGTGTGCACCCCTTCCCCTCCCCAGAGACATAACACTCATTCTGTATAATCCCCAATTGCTAAAATATCACATTGCTTTTCTGACAAATGAGACAGGAATTAATACACCTAAGATTGTTTTCAAACATCAGTTCCGGATACAGGCATCTAGCTGCTGAGAGAAGGGCTTAGCTTGATAGCACTGACAGTCTTCGCAGAAGCTGGTTGCTGAGTTCAAGGCAACATTTATATATGAAAGAGAGACAACAATTAAACAGATACGGTTTTTAATTGGAAATAATTTAAAAGCTATGATGTAGTCTTATATTACTATAACCCATACAAGGACCACAAATTGTTTTAAGTTCAGGACAATATTGACAACCTATCTTTTGTTCCAGTGAAGACCCACTTATCTTATTAGCTCTTTTCTAGAAGAGCAAGTAGGCAAGCACACTGTCCCTCACCCTAACGTAAAACACCACAAACCCCAGGACAAACATAATAAAAATACCACACAAATTATTACCAGCTTTATTTCATATTCAGCATATAAACACGGGAAGATTCCAGCAGAGCAGTCTGGAATTGCTGCCTGCTAAACAGAGCTGAGTGAACTTGACTGTCTGCCAAAAGAAGGGGCTTCCATACTGCTACGTAGAAAGTGTTCCTGTCCTCCTGTACATCCATTTCCTAGATTTCCAACAATTGTAACAAGGAACAGACTGGGAACTTTCTGGTTATGGAAATGTTGCTAAACACCAATAACTTGTCCCCACATTACTTGCTCTGTTAGAAACATACACAATCACATGCAGCCCTACAGGTAGTGAGATAGTTATCCAACACACTTGACAGCATTGGCTGGAAAAGGTATCTTGATGCTGCTGGGTGTTATGTGTAGGGATGGCCAAATCACAGGCAGATTTAGCTATTAAAAGGCTGCAGGACACCACTCAGTTTCAGCCATCATGCGCCAATTCAGACAGAAGAGTGGAAAATGAAACTGTGCTAGGACATTTTTGTTCCAGTGTGACACAAGGCGCGCCGAACCGAAACCTCTCAGATGAGATTTACAGGCTCCTTGTTACCAGAACTGCACTGCTGGTGCCACTTGGTCTAACTACTTCAGGACTGCCATTGCTATGTCTACATGAGCTAGTAGCTCCAGTCTGACTGTAGTGGAGATGGAGACCAAATACTGATTTGTGTAAGTCCGTGATTTGCAGTAGGAATGCACAAACTTCCCAGCTTGACACATGCTCTTTGAACGGTTTCATCTTTGCTCAGAAGCAACCAGCGCAGGCAGCATTGGCACAGATTTCACATAAATCAGGATCTTGGACAGCCAGGTCTGTTAGAGAGAAAAGAGGGGGTTTCAGTGAAATGGCAAGAGACTTTCTTGGCGAGCAGAGCCACACAGCACGGCATTTGAAGACTCTTCTCTGTAGGCTTAAACTGTAGGTTTAACTAGCAAGAGTGTGCGTGGCTTTAAAGTAACATAGTAAAATATAGCAAACTGTTCTGACTTGCTGACATGTAGGGAGTAAGCAATGTCCCACTTACGGGGGAAGGAACATCACAGGACTGAAAACAGCTAAGGAGGCAGTAAATAAGACCAAGGATGCTAACCTTCAAGACAACAGAGACTGGAACAGAAGCAAGGATAAACCACTTTCTAACTCAGCACTAGGACCTTTCAGCACTAGGATCATTCAGTAAATACAGTGAGGTAGACGAACAGCAACCACCAGAGACTCCCACTCAGCAAGAAAGCCCATGCGTAATTAGGATGCAAATATTATAAGTAACTTCTGGGACTCTCATGAATATGTAAATAGTTTCATAGAAAGCCTGTAAATATGCATGAGTATACTAAATACATAGCCACTGCTGGCAAGCAGTGCGGGCGCTCACCTTTGCAAAACTGTGTGCGCACCCAGTGCTGCAATAAAGAATGCCTGCTTTCTAAAACTCCACATCAAGTCTTAGGGAGTTTCTTTGACCGCCTTTTGCAGTAACTTTTCCATCAGTGTTTTATGAGTTTTAATTTTCTAGGAAGTTGTTACTGCTTGAAGTAAAATCAGTTCTTGCAAAAACCTGGCCTGAAGAATGAGCTCAAACCTGAATTCCTTGGGAAAACAATGGGAATGTGGAGGCAAGAATAATTGGGAGGGTGATTGGGATGTACATGACAGACGTTGCCAAAGAGTGATCCATCTCATTTGGATGTCACACCTCTTTTAGGCTACCTGGAAAAACACCTTCTACACTGATTAGAGAGAGCAGTGAGACCCATTCGGAACTTGCAGTTTGCTAGAACTGAGTGATACAACCCTGATTTTCCTGTAAGCCAGAGGATAGAGCAGGCTCTCTCACTTGAGTCGTGCAAGTTAGCATGCAGCCACCTGGAGGAAGCTTTTGCCTGGTTACAGCAGCCTGATCTGTGCAGGCTACAGCTCAGCTCAGCACATCAGGAACTGTACTGCAGGGTGCTCACAGCCAGTGTTGGCCATCAGCCGTAGGAGGGATAGAAAGGCAGCACGGACTCTCTCCTCTGCTTCAGAAGTGACAGGGCAAGAATCAGGTTTCCTTCCCTGCTGCTACTCGAATGTTTAAAGTTGAAATCGTGACAAAAATGGCAGCTATGCAATATGAGGTACGTACTCAGCCTCTCAAAAATCATGGATGCGTCTTCTCTTTTGCACACAGACTGGAATTCCTCAGGGAGATCTTTTTCATCACATGGAGAGTAGCTAGCCATTGAAAGCACAAAGCGAGGGTTAATGTGTCTGTTCTCATCCATAAGCCCCTTCAGCTTCTTCACAGACTCAAGGGAGAATTTCAAGTCTCCATCCTATGTAGACAGAACCAGAAAAAAAAAGGCATCAGGAAGTCAGCCTTAGGCAAATCTAGACCATTTCAACAATGAGCTCTCCCGAAAACTAGCCTATAGGAAGACGACAGTGTTGAAACCAAGTCTGTATAAAATCAGTGTTAACTGAAAGCAAAATAATCAGCTCTTCAAGGCAAAGACCTTTCAGAGCAGCAGTGAGATCTGGCTGGCCAGTCAGGATCTGCATTACGTGGATGGTGGCAGACTTAGTGCGTTTCTTGCTCCCAAGAGAGACACCTTAAAACCTGGGATTGAAAGATACAGGCTGGTAATCTTCAGCTAGAAAAGATGGCTTGGCAATACATGGTAGAGACTTATGAATTCATGAGCTGAATGGAGGTAAATGGGAGTTTAATTTGTTCACTCTTTCTTCTAATACACCAGTGGAGAAATTCAAGCATTGGCTGGCATGTGGCAAGATCTCACCAAGCAAAAAGAGCTATTCCTTCCTATTGCACATTGTTAAGAGCTGAAATCACCCACCCCAAGGTACTGTGTCAAGTTTTCTTCGATTTAAAACCGCCCACATGATTAATGGAACACAAATTATTGGCAACATAAATATGACACTTCTGACTCAAAGCTCATACCAAAAGCTTCAGGAGGCTGGGACAGTATTCTGGGAAGTATTACTCCATGTTTTATATTGCTAGACCCTCTGCATCTCTTAATGATCATTCCCTCAGTTTCAAGGGGATCTCACTGCTGAGGTTACAAACTTAAACTGCAGGTGTTGCAACTGTGAAGCTTGGTGCTTAAAGTCTGTGTATTCCCGCAGGTGCCCCAGTTTGGCCCAGAAGAGAAATAAGCATTTTCAAATTTACCTTTAGCATGTGTTCTAAGCTGGTTTCATGAACAAGCAGTCAGTAGTCAGTAGGATGATAAGTAACACCTACTCATTCAAAGAAATAAAGTGAAATGGCTTTGATACAGCCTGAGGCCAAATATTGCCACTTGTTTCCGGCTCACGAGCCCAGTGTTGAACAGTGTGAGATTGATGGGCGTGGGTTTACTAACGTTAATTTATGGGTCATTGTTGCCGACAAAATATTAGCTTTTTCTGTATAAATACAGTTCTAGATTCAGCCATTCGTCACAGACCTCGAAAGCATAAAACCGAGAACTATAAAAGGATGGATTTGCACAGGTTCACTTTCAGAGAAACCAGAAAGTAGAAATGAACCCTGAGACACGTATGTCCTGGTGACAAAAACATCCAACAAGTGAACAACAAAACCACTAAAACAATCCACCTCCTCAGGCAACAAAGATGCTGGGGAGGGACTCTTCATTAGGGACTGTAGGGATAGGACAAGGGGCAATGGGTTAAAACTGAAACAGGGGAAGTTTAGATTGGATATAAGGAGGAAATTCTTTCCTCTTAGGGTGGTGAGGCACTGGAATGGGTTGCCCAGGGAGGTTGTGAATGCTCCATCCCTGACAGCGTACAAGGCCAGGTTGGATGAGGCCTTGAGTGACATGGGTCAGAGTGAGGTGTCCGTGCCCACGGCAGGGGGATTGGAACTTGATGATCTTAAGGTCCTTTCCAACCCTAACTATTCTATGATTCTATGATTCAAGAAAGCTCAACAGGAGCAGCATCTTCCCTCCAAGGTGAACATGCACCCTGTGTTGCTGAACTAAGAGACTTTATCACAGAAATAGCACAGCCCAGAACAATCCACCTCTCTAGCTTTTACTTCATACCTAGTAAACCATCTTCCTCCGATTTCCACCATATCAATTCAAGATCTATGATGGAACATGTCAAGATAGTGAATCCCAGTCTTCAAAATCATTATATGAAGTCAAATGAAATTCTGCTTTGCAAAACATTTGGTTAGATGCACAGGAGCATAAGCCAACCTTGTTCACTAATTACTACTTGTCAGACCTTATGCGACCACGATTAGTCTAAGTGAAAGGACACACACGCAGTGTACACTGCATACATCTGTGGGAAAAAATACAGATTTAATGATTAAGGAGACAAAAATCCAAACTACAAAGCGGATCTAAAACTACAGAGCTGCATTTTCTACACTTTTACCCAACAGCTATTATCATTTGGTTATTTTTTATGCTTCCAGTGGAAAACCAATTTTTTTCATTAAGTAGGAAGCTCTCTGTTCCCCCAGAAACACTCTAATGTTACACAGTCATTTGGAAGAAAGTAATAGCTTAAACCTACTATTTCTGGATATCTCTGTCATCCAAAGGAGAAAAACCTGGTATTTCAAGGCACAAAAGTAGGACTTTATACCAGGAAACCTACTGCACACATGCAGAGTCAATAACTGCTTAAGACATATTAATTCTTTGGGTACTCTGAGGAAGTTATTTTACATTTCCATCCAAGACACTCCCAGGTACAGACAAGAGTACTGACTTGCTTGACTGCCTCCAAGTTACACAAAAGTGCTGTGTATCTTGGAAAGGTTTATATAGCCTTCTCTAATACCTCACCTGCCTATTAATAGTTCACTGGGTTCAGCTAAGCAGTTCTTTCACCTATTCGAATGATATTTGTGTAGGCTTCATCTCATAAGCTGATCATTTTCATAAAGAACTTCCTGCCTACAAGCAGGCAAGACAAGACAATTTCTTTTGTCACATCTTGTTTACACCATTCTGTAAAGCTAGAGCTGTTCCCAGTCTAGCAGCTTCACAACACACGGGTTATGTTCAAGAGAAACACAGTGCCTCAGTCTGCAAGGGATTTCAAAGCAGGGATAAGGCTGGTGAAGTTAAACTGCACCATGTTAGTAATGCCCAAAGCACTTCATAGAAAGAAAAACAGAACTACAGCCAGATTAAGTTGGATATCAAGCCAGAGCAAAGCAAAACTTCAGGGTTATTACTTAAGATTGCTGCTGCAACCGCAACACCTCCCATGGTATCAGCACTTCATTGAACCTGCAACAGCAACAAACTAAAGAGCAGAAAACTCACCTGAACGTAGACTGCCTGAGAGCTGTGCACCAGTGAAAGGACTGCAAGGACTGTAAAGGAAAGAAAGCCTTTCATAGTGCTTGCAAAGTACAGCCTTTCCGAATCTGAATGTACCGTAATAGATATTTGAATATCTTTGCTCTTTGCCTTCTTTTTCTGTCTCTCAGACTACCTCCTTTCTTCAAGCACTCTCACAGCCTCGTAGTCAGAGCTCTGTGTTTCCAGTGCAAAGCTGAAGCTTTATAAAGAATTCACATAGCAATTCCTGGGTAATCCATTAAACCAAACTCTTTATTGACATATGATAAACCCTCAGCAGACTATCAGTTATCTACTCCTGAGCAGAGCAGGACATTCACACCCAAGCAGATCCGGGGGTTCTGACTCTCTCCCTCTTTGAGACACTGGCCATGACACAGGCAAGCCAAAGGTGCCAGCCTACACTAAGAAAAACCACAGAGCTTGATCTAATGCAGCACCTGAAACTCAGTCTTTCTCTGAGGGATGCGCTCAGGTTTCTGAGCACGGGCTGCAGAGCTGTGGAAAAGAGAAATTCTGAAGGAGATCAAAACCCCCAGAAGCCTTGGACTGCTCGCTGGCCAGTCAGTGCCCTCTTGTGGGGATTCCAGGAACTAAGAAAGTAGCAATGGCCAAGGAAGATAAACACAGGTTGTGCCTGCGTGTGACCAGCTCTAAAATGTCACCTTGCTTGTGCTTTTTGCTACAACACATTAAAATGGCCATATTAAAAGGCCCAGGGACTGTCCTTAAGGAGGCTGCAATGAATTGCGTTACCCCTCTCTGGGGAGCTCTCTCAGTCTCCCCAGAGCCCAGCTTCAACAGTGAAAACTTCCAATCCCTGCTCCCATGCCTGAGGTTCCAGGACACAAACCTGGTGCCGGGCATCACCTGCAAATGGCGAGCTCTGGAATGGTGCCACCAACACGGCAATCCACCCTGGAACTGATCACCTAAAACTGCATCTGTGTATTGCCCTCTGCTGAGAGCTTTCGGCTCTGCTGGAGAACTGCTCTCAGAGGGCAAACATCCAGCCCCTGCTCCCACACCTGCAGCTGCCAAAGACAGAAAGCTGTTGCTGTGCGCAGCCTGCACCTAGCAAGCCCAGGAACAATCCCACCAACACGGCAATGCACCCTTGATTAGCCACCCAAAACTGCATCTGCATTCTGCATCTGTGTCTTTTCACTTGCACTGATGAAGGTCCCCTCCTAGGGACCCGTGTGGGGATCCTGGAAGAGCTCCGGTACCAAGGCCTTGACCTGGATGTTGCAGATGGTGACGTCTGAAATGGACGCAGCTGCCCAAGAGCTGGTTCCTGCTCAAGACTGTGAGAGACAGCAAAGGGCGATTCTGACAAACTGTAGCTGGTAAAGGAGACACATTTTTGTCCTTGTGGCTGTTCAGCTGCAGGAGGCAGGAAAACCAAAGGATGCAGCAGTTCTGTGACCTTCATGTTTGGCACCTGAGGCCAACGCGCTCCGTGAGGACAACAGGGAGGTCAAGAGAACCTGCACGGCCCCACAAGTAAGCAGTGACAGAGCCGGCATAAAGCCCTCTGCTTTTCTAAGGGACTAAAACCAGGAACCTCAGGGTGCAGGGGTTTTCCTGGCAGCCAGCTGGGTTTGGGACCCCCCGGGTGCTTTGGGAGTGCAGGGAGGGGGTTTGGGGGGCAGATGTGGTTGGAGCGGGTCCCATGAGGGGTTCTGGGGGTCCCAGCAGAGGTTTTGGGGGGTTTGGCGTTCTGGGGCTTTCAGGGTGCAGGGGTAGAGCAGGACGCTTGCTGGGGCTGAGGCTCTGGGGAGGGGAAGGGGCTCCAGGTGCAGGTGGTTTGAGGTGCCAGGGGGTTTCGAGGTGCAGCCCCCAGCAGGGGCCATGGGACAGCAGAGCAGAGCTCAGTTGAAAGGGGCCTACAGCAATCCTGCAGTGCAACTGCCTGACCAATTCAGTGCTGGCCAGAAGTTCAAGCACGGTCTCGAGGGCATAGTCCTTACTGGCATTGTCCATACGGCTCCCCAGCACTCCCAGGCCTGGCACACCAGGGAGCTTGTGCCAATGTCTGAACCCCCTCTTCCTAACCCCAAGTGTGAGCCTGCCCTGGCTCCCAGGGAGATCAGCACCGCCCTCCCCATGTCCCCTCTCCAGGAAGCTGCAGAGAGCTCTGTCCTGCAGCCTCCCCCCTGCTCCCCAGGGAGCCCCTCCTCGCCTGGCCCTGCTTCCCTCGGGACCCCGTCCTGCTCGACGCCCCTTTGGCTCTTCCCCCCTGGAGGCCATCGCTGCTCTGTCCCTCTCCCCCTCCTCCCCCCGACCCACCTGCTGCTGCCCCTCAGCCTCTCCGGCTCGCTCCTGCCCTGCTCCTCCACGGTCTCGAGGGCATAGTCCTTACTGGCATTGTCCATACGGCTCCCCAGCACTCCCAGGCCTGGCACACCAGGGAGCTTGTGCCAATGTCTGAACCCCCTCTTCCTAACCCCAAGTGTGAGCCTGCCCTGGCTCCCAGGGAGATCAGCACCGCCCTCCCCATGTCCCCTCTCCAGGAAGCTGCAGAGAGCTCTGTCCTGCAGCCTCCCCCCTGCTCCCCAGGGACCCCTCCTCGCCTGGCCCTGCTTCCCTCGGGACCCCGTCCTGCTCGACGCCCCTTTGGCTCTTCCCCCCTGGAGGCCATCGCTGCTCTGTCCCTCTCCCCCTCCGACCCCCGCTGCTGCTCCTCAGCCTCTCCGGCTCGCTCCTGCCCTGCTCCTCCCCTCTCCCGCCCTTGCCCACCCCCTCTTCCTGCTCCCTGTGCCCAGGGGCCGCTGTCCCAGCAGGGCCTGGCAGCAGGAGGAGCGCCCCGGGGCCCGCTGGCAGCTGCAGAGCCAGGGCAGGGGCTGCCGGCGGCCATGGTGGTGCTGGGGCTGCGGCCCAGCTCAGGGGAGGGCCGGGGCCAGCGCTGAGGCGAGTGAGCCCCTGCGGAGATGGAGACAGCCCCGCTGTGGGCACAGGCACCGGGCACCCCGACTGCCAGAGCCCCCCGAGCTGCCCCGGCCCGGCCTGCGCCCTGCAGCTGGGCCTGGGCCTGGGCCTGCCCAGGAGGAAGGGGCAGAGCCCAGAGAGGCAGAGGAAGAAGGGCCTGGGCTGAAGAGTTTCCCCGGCAGGACGGAGAGCGGGAGCTGTGGTGAGTGCCGGGCGCTTGGGGCCAGGTCCCCCTCTTCTGCCTCTCAGTGCCCCCAGGATCCCCCCTCCCTTTGCCCTTGCTGGCATTGCTCGCTCCATCTCTGCCCTGCAGCCCAGGGCCCTTTGTGCCTTCCACCTCTCTGTCCTGCTGCCCAGCCCTGGCTTTCTGCCCTCCCTCTGGATCTTGCTCCCATCTCTTATTTTGGCCTCTCTTCCCCTTTGTCCCGCCTCCTGTCTCACCACTTCAAAGCCCTTCCTTTTTCCAAGGACATTTGAGGATGGGCTCTGGGAAATGGCAGAAAGAACCCTGCTCTTTTGTCCTTGTCTGGTGATGTTCTGTGAACTTTGGCAAGCCAGGGGAAGAGTGCTTGGAAGAGCCTCTTGTTGGAGAGTAACGTGTTCCTATCGTGTGCCTGTCTTCACCTTATGGTGCAGGTTTCCTGCATGAAGCAGGAGTTTGCTGACCTCTGAGCTTGCCTTGGCTTGGTAAATGTCACAGTTGTTGTCTTCACAGGGAGTGAAGCTGGGATGGCAACACAACAAGCTGGAGCAAAACCAGCGGGAAATGCCACTTTCTTCCCGATTGCTGCGTGATAAAGTCAGAGCAAGTAAAGGCACTTGCAGGTGGCTTTTCTGTGCAGTCTTTGTGAGGAGCTCTGGGTAGGGATTGATTTGCGTGCAGCAAGGCATCAGTGAGGAAAGAAAAGCAGGGCCTGTCTGAAGAGCTGGTTCAGCACAGGCAGGGTTTGAGCCTTTGCGCTGGAAGAGGTCTGTGCCACAGCTCCTAAGCACAGCAGATGAGCTGTCTGTAAGGAAAGTTGCCTTCGAAGTGAGGCTAGATTTGTTAAACTGGCTCCTCTGTTGCAGCTCTTTTGGCAGTATTGACATTATGCCCCAGCTGCGTGGCAGCGTGTTCACGCGGGCCATCGAGGTCTTTTCAGGGGTACTGCTGGAGTGCAGGTGGTGAGACTGGGTGTAGTAATGTTAATAACTAGATATTAATAACTTGAAAGCTAAGAGCACCTCCGGTATGAAGACGGGTTGAGAACACTGGGGCTGTGCAGCCTGGAGAAGGGAAGCTGTGTGGAGACCTCAGAGCAGGCATCCCCACCCATGGAAGGGGGTTGGAACTGGATGATCTTAAGGTCCTTTCCAACCCAGACCATTTTGTGATTCTGTGATGTGTTTGAGAAGTAATTCCCCATGTATTTAGGTGTGTAGAGCTGGTGATTCCTCTGGCTGCGGAATTCCTGCTATTTCATCCCATCATTTGGAAGGAATGAAAAGAAAGCTTGGAGCTTGGAGGAAGGAGACCTCCTTTCCTTCTTGCCTATGGGGATGCCCAGAGCTGGTGCCAAGATTTGATCAGATGTTGCCCTCCATCCATCCCCTGCCCTGGCTGGTCGGACAGCAGCACCCTATGGTGTAGAAGGTAAGGGACATCAGTCTCAAGAGGTGCTCTCTTCTACCTGTGGTCACTTTCTGTCCCACAGCTTCTCTGTGCCCCTTCCTGAAAGCTCATTCCCAGTCTTGTTTGAGAACAGCTGCTCTACCATGGCCCTTTAGCACAAGCGGTGTTTAGGTACAGGAGGTCCGGATGGGTCTTGGCCTGCCATGACATGAACTTTTTACAGGTCTCTACGTAGCTTGGAACAAAGGGGACATGAATTCACTGACATCCATGTTAACTGACATGCATCCAATGTTCGTTGACATCCACCTCACAACTGATCCTGTGGCGATGGCAGAGCAGAGCCGCACACAGCAGCATCGCCACATCAGCAGCCAACCCAAAGGCTGGTGAGGCCACAGAGTCCCAAGTGAGGGCTTGGCGGAAAGGCCGGATTGTGCAAGGGAGCCAGTGAAGGTCAGGGACGAGAGGGAAAGGTGTAGGGAGAGGCAGAGCAGTTGAGGAGCAGGGGAGGAGGGAAACACAAGCAGAGCCAGGACGCGGTGCAAGAAGGGGGCTTTAGCCCAGGAGCAAGCAGAGGAAGATGGTCCTAGGCAGGCAGAGCCTGCTGCTCTGGCGGATGAGCCAATCAGGGCTGAGCAGAGGGTCGCCAGCCAATCAGGGCGCGTTGAGGCAACTGGATGCGGTTTCCAAGGCAACGGGCCCCATTCTGACAGCAAACTCACTGGGTGCAAAGGGAGGCTGCAGCTGTGCCACAGCGGCATTAAGGGATCGCAGGCTCTTTGGGTTGGGTCCTGGTGCAGGCCCCATTCACAGCAGCATGGTGGTCCCAGAGAGCAGCGCTGGCAGCAGCGAGGCCTGGGAAGATGTGTGCCTCAAATACCGCTCATTGCTGAAGCAGCTGACGCACAACAGCAAGCAGCACATCAACATCCTGACCATCCTGGCTGCGGAGAACATGCGCTTCACTAAGGGCATTGTGTCCCTGATTGAGGCACAGATCACCAAGGTTTTTATATGGCACTGACTCCTACTTGTACCCGTACTGCTGGAGGGACCAGCTGGGGCAGCAGGCATGGGTGGCCTTAGGGCTAGAAGGAAGGGTGTCAGAGAGATGGAGTGCTGAGGAGCACAGGAGACAGGCAGCACGAGGTGCAGGGGTTACAGGAGGAGGAATGTAGAAGGGACAAGGAGAGACAGCAAAGTGGGCAGGGGACTCCCAGGAGGGCAAGAGACCTCCCTCCCTGCTTGTACTAGAAGAGGGTTTGGGACTCATCCCACCAAAAGCTCTGGGAGAGCAGCATGTCTCACGATTGAAGCCCCATATCAGTTTCTTCTCATTACTCCAGGCTCCTGCAACCCTAAAACTGCCGCTCCTCTACCTGATGGATTCCATTATCAAGAATGTGGGAGGATACTATCTGCCTGCATTTGCTAAAAACCTACCTTTCATATTTCCTCGTGTGTTTGAACAGGTATGCACACTTTCAGATGAGTTCTGTAATCTCAGCAGCATTTGTTCCTGGTAGGACATACATGCTTTCCATTTGGGGTTTTCTTGTTCTGCTGCCCTGTCTTTAATGTTTTGCTCTTAACGAGAGGCGATGGGCATAAACTGAAAGGCAGGAAGGTCCACCTGAACTTGGGGAAGAGCTCATTTACTAAGAGGGCGACTGAGCACTGGGATGCAATGCCCAGAGCAGTTTTGTGCCTCTTTCCCTGTTGCCTTCCAATATTTTTGTTACTTCTTTTTCCCCCACAGAAATTGGGCAAGTAAATGAGACTTTTGATAGGGAAATAGTTGAAAGAACGTTTTCAGAGAATGGTAATGTGCAATAAAATCTTCAGATAGCCTTGAAACAACAATTCCACATTCGAGCTTCTGTTCCTCAGTGCATGGGTATAGATGTATGACCTGCACTGCTTACAAATTCTGTAGAGCTAATTCAAGGTGTTAAAATGGCAAACTGTTCATGGAGTTAGAAAATAGATGAAATCTTTAGTTCAACAGAAAAGGTCAAGAAATTGTTTTGTATTAACTTAACAAGCTGTGCAATTGTTTGATTGGTTTAGGTCGATGCAGATACTAAGAAATGTTTATTTAAACTACGCTCCACATGGAACGGCATTTTTCCTGTGAAGAAACTACTTGTACTGGATAGCAGAGTGAGCACATTAGATCCGGCTTGGCCAATTAAACCCCTGCCTGCAGACCTGGATCTTTCCAGCATCATTGCGAAACGCAAGTTCCCAAAGAGATCAGTAAGTTTGTGTGCCTGCTGCATGCACCGATGGTGATACGTGTAGTTGTCATTGTTTGTCTGCTGCTGTCTGACGATTTAGCGCGTTAATAATGAAGTATGTGAGCTCTGTACACGGGCAAGAGGATTTCCTGAGCTGAGACTATTGGATAGGTTGGGGTTTTAGATTTCAAAACCCTCTTCCAGATTGTGGAACAATTACAAAGTTCTTGGGGTTTTTGCTTGTCACTTCTCTCCAAAATGCTGCCTGCCCATGGTCCTTGTCTTCCATCTGTTCTTGTCGCTCACAGCAAGCCAGGCTAATTCAGTTATATTTGGTCTGATAGAAGAAGGAAGCCCAATTGTTGGAAGTAAAATCAGTTTCCTCATTAGCTCAGGCTGGTTTGATGCCACCATCAGAAGACAGTGGTTAAGCTGCATTGTCTTACATTCTTAAGTGAGAGCCTCCCTATGTTTGATAGTGAATTATACCAAAATAAAGCACCTCAAAAGTGCAGAAATATGAAAATTAGATCAGATGCTGGGCACCTTAGTTGCCCTGAACCTGTGGAATATGTAGGAAAACTAATGCTGTCATGAGAACATGTGCCTGGGTGATGTATTTTTCAGTACTGACTTTGATTTACTGATTTTGCAGGAACGGGAAAGCACAACAGAATCTGGAATAAGCAGGCAAGATCGAGGACTGAAAAGGCGTCTTCAGGGGAAGTCAGAGGATAGAGAGGAGGAGGTGAAGGAAAAGAGAAATAAGGGAAGTATGGAGAAAAAAGAAGAGGAACATGAGACTTGTGAACACAGACCAGCAGGCAACGGAAATGAAGTAATTGACGGTGCTCTTCAGAAACAAGGCACGGCTACAGAGGATGCCAGAGGAAAATCAACCACGTTGTTCATGACACAACTGTTCAGATAAACTGAGGTGTTCTTTCTTTTGTTGTTTTGCTTGCTTCTGCTTTCTTCCAGTTTACTTCTTTCTGAAAAAAAAATAAACTGAATTGTTAGAATTCAGTAAACTGAAATACTGAAATGAAACAATGGAAAACTGAAATGAAGAAAACCCTAAAAGAATGAATGAAAATAATGAAAGGAAACAGAATGAAAGGAAAAGCTGAAATAACATGGTGAAATAATGAAAATAAATAGTAAAATGAAAAAAGCGAGGGAAGGAGGGAGGGAAGTAGGCATGCAGGAAAGGAAGAATGGATGGAAGGAAGGGAGGAAGGAAGGAAGGTAGGAAGAAAGAAAAACGAAGGGAGGGAAGGAAGAAAGAAATAATAGAGAAAGAAAAAGGAATGAATGAATGCCTGAATGAGAGTAATACTAATTAAATGCAATATAATTAATTTAAATACAGGAATGAAATGAAATAATAAAATCATACAATAATTTGGGTTGGAAAGGACCTTAAAGCTCATTGAGTTCCAACCCCATGCCATGGGCAGGACCACCTTTAAAAGACCAGGTTGCTGCAAGCCCCATCCAACCTGGACTTTGAACACTGCCAGGGATGGGGCAGGCACAGCTCCTCTGGGCACCCTGTGCCAGCGCCTCAGCACCCTCTTCCTCCTGTAACAATTTGTTGCAAATGAAGTGAAATGAAACTAAATGAAATGAAATGAAGTTCTGTCTATGAACTCACATGAAATCCCGTTTCAACCTGTAACCTTGGTGAGTCTTCAGAATGCTTGTGGAGCAGAAAAAACATCCGATGTGCAGGCAAACAACAGGCTCATGGTTATGTGACTCATGGTCAGTGCAGGGAATAGAGTGGCATGGCATAGCATAGCACAGCATTAGGGTTTCAAGGTGTGATCTGGAGTGCAGGGGGAATGTTGGGAGGCTCTGGGGAGATTTTGGGGTGCGTGAGGCTTTTGGGGTGCAGGGGTTTTCCTGGCAGCCAGCTGGGTTTGGGACCCCCAGGGGGGTTTGGGCATGCAGGGAGGGGGTTTGGGGGGCAGAGATGGTTGGAGTGGGTCCCATGAGGTATTTTGGGGGTCCCAGCAGAGGTTTTGGGGGGTTTGGCGTTCTGGGGGTTTCAGGGTGCAGGGGTAGAGCAGGAAGCTTGCTGGGGCTGAGGCTCTGGGGAGGGGAAGGGGCTCGAGGTGCAGGTGGTTTGAGGTGCCTTTCCTGTCCTTTGAGAAATTCATATATAACACATCAAAACACCCAGGGACCTGTATTCTTGAGATGCAGGTGAAGAGCAGTGATGCTACAGTGACATCAGGTTCTGCTCTGAGTGCTGGGTACTTCAGCCTCAAGGCCGAGTGGGCATAGACATGATGCATCTGTTGGTTTTCACCACTTCCCTGTCACCTTCTTTAAAATGGATCCATTCTGATCCTCCTTTGGGGTGGGAGCAGGACAGAGCTCCAAATCTTGCTTGTCTTTAAGACCCCAGGAAAGAAGCCAAGGCTCTGGGGGAAACTGCACAGTATTACTTGGGGTAGGGAGGAACTGAAGTTCAAGCAGAAACTGCCCCTCGCAGACCTGATGGCTGTTTGCACATCTTCCCCTCAGGCGAGAAATGATGCCGCTGCTGTCCCTGCTCTTCTCTGCGCTCTTCATCCTCTTTGGCACTGTTATTGTTCAGGCTTTCAGGTGAGTGCACACCAAAAGGCCCTCAGGGATCTTAGAGTCCAGGCATGAGCAGCTCAGTCTGATCTGGTGCCTTAAACACACTCAAGATCATCTTCCTCTGCAGCGATTCCAGCGACACAAGGGACAGTCCTCCCTCAGAGAAAGAAGAAACCGCAGCAAAGACTGAGAAGAACGACGCGAACTTCGGCAAAGAGAGCAACAGGTTCCCCCCCTAACTTCTTCCCAACTGTTTTCTGCCCATGCTAGCGAGGACAGGGGTGCTCAAACTCACTTGTTAAGCAATTCCCACCACGTTTGCCCAGACGACATCCGTAGGGTAAGGGTAAAGGTCTGCCTGACTCGTTGAGGATCCAAGTCTGGATCTGCTACCCTGCTTGAACTGGCCTTATCTACAGGGTTTATGGGGCAGCTCAGCACGAGGGGTGGGTTCATGGTTTCTCTGTCCTTGGTTCCTCGTGCTCCCTCATTCCCCTTTCACTCAGTGACTGTTTCTTTGCAGCAGGATTCCCAAAAAGGGCTTTGTGGAGGTGACGGAGCTGACGGACATCAACTACAAGAGTAACTTGGTTCGCCTCAGGCCGGGTCACATGAATGTGGTCTTGATCCTGTCCAACTCAACCAAAACTGCCCTCCTTCAGAAGTTTGCCCTGGAGGTCTACACGTTCACAGGGTAGGCTGGGGCCCTTGCCCAGGTTTCTGGTACTGTTTTAACACCTTGCATAAGGCCGCTCTGGTTTTCAGAGTTTTCGGTATATTTTTTTTTCAGTAAACTTTCCTGTTTTCCAACAGCCTTTTTCATGTGACTGATGGTTGTCATTTTTCTTACCTTTCTGCTTTCTCTGCTGTCTCATCTATGATTATATAAACACCCCCCTACATGGATCTTGAGGCAAGTTTTGATTAGGGAATAAGGAGCTTTTGAGGATGAAGAATGTCCTAGCCTCAGGGGCTAGGAAGAAGGGCACGGGGGATATGGAGTGCTGAGGAGCACAGGAGACAGGCAGCACAAGGTGCAGGGGTTACAGGAGGAGGAATGTAGAAGGGACAAGGAGAGACAGCAAAGTGGGCAGGGGACTCCCAGGGGGGCAAGAGCCCTCCCTCCCTGCTTGTACTAGAAGAGGGTTTGGGACTCATCCCACCAAAAGCTCTGGGAGAGCAGCATGTCTCACGATTGAAGCCCCATATCAGTTTCTTCTCCTTGCTCCAGGCTCCTGGAATCCTGAAACTGCCGCTCCTCTACCTGATGGATTCCATTATCAAGAACGTGGGAGGAGATTTTGGACCTGCAATTGCTAGAAACCTAACTTTAATATTCCCCTGCGTGTTTGAAGAGTTATGCACACTTCCAGATAAGTTCTGTAATCTCAGCAGCATTTGCTCCTGGTAGGACATACATGCTTTCCATTTGGGGTTTTCTTGTTCTGCTGCCCTGTCTTTAATGTTTTGCTCTTAACGAGAGGCGATGGGCATAAACTGAAAGGCAGGAAGGTCCACCTGAACTTGGGGAAGAACCCACTTACTGAGAGGGCGACTGAGCACTGGGATGGAATGCCCAGAGCAGTTGCTGTGCCTCTTCCCCTGTTGCCTTCCAATGGTTTTGTTACTGTATTTTTTTGCCCACAGAAATTGGGCAAGGAAAATGACACTTTTGCTAGGGAAATAGTTGAAAGAAAGTTTTCAGAGAATGAAATCTGAGCAATAAAACCTTCAAATAGCCTTGACACAACAATTCCACATTTGAGCTTCTGTTCCTCAGTGCATGAGTATAGATGTATGACCTGCACTGCTTACAAGTGCTCTAGAGCAAGGTGTTAAAATGGCAAACTGTTCCTAGAGACAGGAAATAGATGAAATCTTTAGTTCGACAGAAAACATCAAGAAGTTGTTTTCTATTCCCTTAACAAGCCCTACAATTGTCTGATTGTTTTAGGTGGATGCAAAGACTAAGAAGAGTTTATTTCAGTTATGCTCTACGTGGAACGGTCTTCTTCCAGCAAAGAAACTACTAGTAGTTGACATCAAAGTGAACGTGTTAGATCCAGCTTGGCCAATTAAACCCCTCCCAGCAAACCTGGACTTCTCCAGTATCCTTGCAAAACGCAAGTTCCCAAAGAAATCAGTAAGTTTGTGTGCCTGCTGTGCGAGCAGATGCTGATACGTGTAGATGTCATTGCCTGTCTGCTGCTGTCTGACAATTTAGCGCATTAATAATGAAGTATGTGACCTCTGTACACGGGCAAGAGGATTTCCTGAGCTGAGACTCTTGGATAGGTTGGGGTTTTAGGTTTCAAAACTCTCTTCCGGATTGCGGAACAATGACAAAGTTCTTGGGGTTCTGTTTTTCACTTCTCTCCAAAATGCTGCCTGCCCATGATCCTCGTCTTCCATCTCTTCTTGTCACTCACCGCAAGCCAGGCAACCTCAAATGTATTTGCTCTTAGAGAAGAAGGAAGCCCAATTGTTGGAAGTAAAATCAGTTTCCTCATTAGCTCAGGCTGGTTTGATGCCACCATCAGCAGATGGGGGTTAAGCTGCATTGTCTTACATTCTTAAGTGAGAGTTCCCCTTTGTTGATAGCTAATTATTAAAGAAAAGGACTTCTGAAGTGTAGAAATATGAAAATTAGATCAGATTCTTGGCAGCTCAGTTGGCTTGAGCATGTGGAATATGTAGAAAAACTGATGCTCTCATGTAGGTAGTTAGGGTCTGGCGGTCGGAAGATGTCGCGCTGTACGGAAAGATAAGACCCCCCTCCGAGTCGCCAATAGGGCCTAGCCTAGGTCGTAAGCAGAGGGACGTGACGTTGTAAACCCAGGCTATATAACACCGTGTTACTCGCCAGTAAATGCCATTTGCCATCCACCACATTGGTGTCCGTGAGCTGATGGCCCGAGCAGCCTGGGATTGCTCGCCATGCTGTTCCTGAACCAGGTCGCCACGCCAATGAAGGCAACACTGTCATGAGAACATGTGCCTAGGTGATGCATTTTGCAATACTGACTTTGAATTACTCATTTTGCAGCAATGTGAAAGCACAACAGAATCTGGAATAAGAATGATGAATACAGAGAACTCAGAAAATCTATGTGTAAAAGAAGGGAGTCTAAGTCCAAGTCCAAAGTGGTCACCATGTACACAAGAGAGGAGCGCACGGAAAAGGAGATGTGGGAGTTTATCTAAGAGTTCATCACCTCCTAAAATAAGGAAGGTATGTCACATAGGCCCTAAGCAGCCTCCTGTTGAAGAAGGCTTATGCAGTCCTTCGTGGACCTTTCAACACCAGACTGGCATGGCTCACTCTGGGAAGGACTTTCCCATGTATAAAATCATTGAGAAACTTACACATGAATTTCAAGGAAAAACAAGCACAAATGAGGGCTCCTCCACAAGAGATACTGCTCCAGTCTCCACTGGGCAGCTTCAAAGACAGAGTGGGAGGGCTGAACTTACACCCCCTCCTAGAGTAATGAATTCAAACCTGGGTTTACAAGGACTAAGTGGAGCATCCTATGACCGAGCCAACAATCACGTGGAGGGCAGGGACAACCATGGTAACAGGACTGTATGGATTAGATGGCCTGGCACATCAGAGCCACAGAAGTATAAGGCTCTAGTAGACACCCCAGTAGTGCACCCTAATCCCATCCAGGGTCACAATCTATTTGTATTTCTGCAGTGACAGCAGCATCCCAACTCAAATAAGCCTGGCTGGGAAGGAGTGCCAAAAGCATCCCTCTGTGACTGGCCCAGAGGCATTTCAAGCACCAAAAAGCACCAGACAGGGTACCTCTGCCCTTTTGCCATAGCTGCTTTAGAGACACAGGAAATGAAGCAGCTCTCTGCCTTGCCTGCTCTCTCTGCTGGGCAGATGCTAAAACTCAAACAAGAATTGGCAATCACAACCACAACAGTGCTAAGGAGAGATCAGCAGCACCTACTCACCCTTTAATAGCTCCATATGGCCACAGGCAAAGTCTAATGGAGAGTGCAGGCTAACAGTCGACTATCATGACCTCAATGAAGTCACACCACCACTGAGTGCTGCCGTACCAGACATGTTGGAACTACAACGTGAACTGGAGCCAAGTGGGATGCCACCACTGATATTGCCAAGGCATTTTTCTGACTCCCTTTGGCAGCAGAGTGCAGGCCACAGTTCCCTTTTACTTGGAGGGGCGTCCAGTACTCTTGGAACTGACTGCCCCAGGGGTGGAAACACAGCCATGGGTTGATTCAGACTGCACTGGAACAGGGGCAAGCACCACAACACCTGCAATACATTGATGACACTACTGTGTGGGGCGATGCAGGGCAGAAGGTTTTTGAGGAAGGGAGGAAAATAATCCAAATCCTGCTGAAGGTTGCTTTGGCCATAAAACAGAGTAAGGTCAAGGGACCTGCACAGGAGCAGCAGGGTTTGGGAATAAAATAGCAAGATGGATGTTGTCACTTTCCCACAGATGCGATCACAAGATCACAGCAACATCTCCACCAACTTACAAGAAAGAAACAAACACTTTCTTAGGTGGTGTGGGCTTCTGGAGAATGCACACCCCAAATTACTGCCTGATTGTAAAGCCCTCTCTAGCAGAGACCTGGAAGAAGAAGGATTTCAAATGGGGCCCTGAGCAACAACAAACCTGTGAACAAATCAAACGAGAGACAGTTCATGCAGTTGCCCTCGGGCCACTCCAGTACCCTCAAGGGGAAAAAGATGCCTCTGGATCTCCTAGCAACACAACAGACACAGCAGCAACTCCAGCCCCAGCGACAGACACTGCAGCTGCTCCAACCACAGCCACAGTCACTGTAGCTGGTGTCTCTTGCTGGGGCTGTACCACCCGCAGGCACTGCACATACTCCAGTCCCAGTGACAGGCATTGCAGCTTCTCCAATAAGATGGATATATATTAATGTGCATATATATATATATACACGTGTACATGTACGTAGACACATATACATACATACATATACCTACTTGGTGGTGCAGTCAGAGCATTTGCCAGTGAAGACTGAGGCAAAGAAGTCATTCAGAACCTCAGCCTTCTCCAAATCCTGTGTAGCCAGTTCTCCTGATAGCTTTCAGAGAGGGCCCACATTGTCCCTAGTCTGTCTTTTATTTGCTATGTACCTATAGAATCCCTTCCTGTTGTCCATAACATCCCTAGCTAAGTTTAATTCTAACTGGGACTTAGCTTTCCTAACCTGGTCCCTAGCTTCCCAGACAACATCCCTATATTCTTCCCAGGCCACCTGTCCTTGCTTAAACCATTTATAACCCTCTTTTTTCCTTCAAAGTTTCCTCAGCAGCTGCTTATCCATCCAAGGAGGTCTCCTGGCCCCCCTGCTGCACTTCCTTCTCATTGGGATGCAACACTCCTGAGTGTTCAAGGCCAGATTGGACAAGGCTTTGGGTGATATGGTTTAGAGCGAGGTGTCCCTGCCCAGGGGGGTTGGAACTTGATGATCTTAAGGTCTTTTCCAGCCCAAACTATTCTATGATTCTCTGTAGCAGATGATCCCTGAAGATCAACCAACAGTCTTGGACCCCCCTGCCCTCTAGGGCTATATCCCACAGAACCTTACTGAGCAGGTTCCTGAAGAGGCCAAAGTCTGCTCTCTTGAAGTCCAGGGCAGTGAGCTTGCTGCATGCTCTCCTCACTGTCCTGAGCATCTCAAATTCAACCATCTCATGATCGCTGCACCCAAGGCTGCCCTGGAGCGTCACATTTCCAAGGAGCCCTTCCCTGTTGGTGAGCAGGAGGTCAAGCATGGCACCTCTCCTTGTCGGCTCCTCTATTCCTTGCAGAAGGAAGCTGTCTTCCACACAATCGAGGAACCTCCTGGATTGCTTGTGCCGGGCTGTACCGTCATTCCAACAGATGTCAGGGTGGTTGGAGTCCCCCATGAGGACAAGGGCCCGTGAGTGTGAGGTTGTTCCTGTCTGCCTACAGAGCACTTCATCCACAGAGTGCTCTTGATCAGGCGGTCTGTAACAGATCCCCACAGTAATGTCCCCCATGGATGTTCTCCCTTTAACCCTGACCCACAAACTCTCTGTTAACTGCTCCCCTGTCCCCAGACGGTTCCATACTCTCCAGCCTATCCCTAACATAAAGGGCAACTCCCCCTCCCTGCCTGCCAGGCCTGTCTTCTCTAAAGAGCCTGTAACCTTCCATTCCAACGCTCCAGTCATAGGAGCCATCCCACCATGTTTCTGTGACGCCTATTATATCATATCCCCATAGACATGCACACGTCTCTAATTGCTCTTGTTTTTCCCCCATATTACAGGCATTTGTATAGATGACGTGAGTTACTCATCCCTCTCCCTGCCCCAGGGTATATGCAGGGGGTTTCTCCAACCTGGGGGTCCCTGAGCCCCACATCAGCCCCATAGAGATGGGTCTTTGCTTGCTCCAAAGCCTCCTCCAGCATTTCCAGCCTGGACTTCCTCAAAGACTGCAGCTATATCAGAAACTGGTGAGGTTTTTGGAGCAGGGATGCCCTGCAGTGAGCCCAGCAGCCCCAGCCCCAGTAATTCTACTGTAGGAATAAAGACCTTAGGCCCACTGTACAAGAGGATCTGGTTTGAGACCATCTTAAGAACCTGAATGTGCACAAGTCCTTGGGACCTGATGAAATCCATCTGCGGGTCCTGAAGGAGCTGGCATATGAAGTTGCTAAGCCCCTGGCCATCATATTTGATAGATCATGGCAGTCAGGTGAAGTTCCTGATGACTGGAAAAAGGGAAATATAACCCCCATTTTAAAGAAGGGGAAAATGGATGACCCAGGGAATTACAGACCAGTCAGTCTCACCTCTGTGCTGGCAAAATCTTGGAGCAGATTCTCCTGGAAGGCATGCTAAGGCACATGAAAAACAACAAGGTGCTTGGTGACAGCCAGCGTGGCTTCACTAAGGGGAAGTCCTGCTTGACAATTTTGGTGGCCTTCTATGATGGGGCTACAAAACTGATGGACAGGGGTAGATCAGTTGATGTCATCTACCTGGACTTGTGTAAAGCGTTCGACGCTATCCCACACGACATCCTTGTCTCCAAATTGGAGAGACATCAATTTGATGAATGGACCACTCGGTGGACAAAGAACTGGCTGGATGGCTGCACAAAAAGATTTGTGGTCAATGGCTCAATGTCCGTCTGAAGACAAGTAACAAGTGGTGTCCCTCAGGGATCGGTGTTGGGACCGGTCTTGTTTTACATCTTTGTCGCTAACATGGACAGTGGGATTATAGAATCATAGAATGGTTTGGGTTGGAAAAGACCTTAGGATCATCCAGTTCCAACCCCCCTGCCACGGGCAGGGACACCTCACACTAAACCATGTCACCCAAGGCTTCATCCAACCTCGCCTTGAGCACTGCCAGGGATGGCGCATTCACAACCTCCATGTGCAACCCATTCCAGTGCCTCACCACCCTAACAGGAAAGAATGTCTTCCTTATATCCAATCTAAACTTCCCCTGTTTAAGTTTTAACCCATTACCCCTTGTCCTGTCACTACAGTCCCTAATGAAGAGTCCATCCCCAGTATCCCTATAGCCCCCCTTCAGATACTGGAAGGCTGCTATGAGGTCTCCAAGCAGCCTTCATAGGTTCTGTGGAGTCAGATGCGACTCCTTTCCAGGCCCCATCAGGTATCATGGACGAGCCAGATGCCGTAGCCAGTTTGCCCACTCCCAGTGACATCTTGGTCTCCTACTCAACTTTTCCAGGTGAGATCCCCAGAGGAACTGGCCAAAGTGTTGGAGATTTGTAGCCCAAGTTGGGGGAGGTTTGGGGCAATTGGAGATGGCAGGAACTTAGTGAGACGAGAACATAAAACTGTCTTTGGCAGTGATGTTCTCATTCTTCCTCTGCAGGTTTTGTCTCCTGGAGGGAGGTGTCGAGTGGCTCATGGTATGTGGAAACCCTGGACAGCGTGCTGGAGCAATACGCCCCTTCGGAAGACCTGCTGAACATGTTACTGCGGGTGAGTGTCAAAGTCCAAGCTCGTGGGACTTGGGTCACTGTTATAAGCTTGCTGCCCTGTGTCCAGGCAGATCGTGCCCTTGGGGAAGTCCTGGTGGTTCTCTTGTGCCTGGAGATGTCCATGGTGCTCACTTGCACTCTGTGGTACTCCTAAGACACGATGGTACATATGTACCCATCACCCCTTGTCCTATTGCTCCAGTCCCTGATGAAGAGTCCCTCTCCAGCATCCTTGTAGCCCCCTTCAGACACTGGAAGCTGCTGTGAGTTCTCCACGCATCCCTGAGTTCCCTGTCCTGCCTGCTCCTCATCCACTCTCTTCCTGTTCTCAGGTGGCCAATGCTGTCTCTGCCAAGGGGAAGTACAAGCAGATCCCAGGCTGCTTCAACTTCCTCCGTAAAAAACTCTTCTTCAAGTGCAAATGATGCTCCGAGGATGCTGCCAAGCTCCAGAGCTGCTTCCCCGCAGCCAGAGGAAACCTGCTCCCTCCAGGACCCTGCAGCCATGCTCCTGGTGCCATCTCTGTCTGTCGAGATGTTTGTCTTGAGGAATGTCACCCGTGAGTGCTGTGAAAGAGGGAGGAGATGGAGGCTGCGCCGTGCCGATGGGGAATGGTACGGATGGAGCAGGAAGCCCCTTTGCCAGGGCACGCGCTGGCCCAGCGCCTCTGTGCTCGCAGAGGAGAGCACCTCCAGCTCGCTGCGATGCGCCTGTGCTCAGCCTCAGGGTATTTTGTTTGGTGACTGCCACACTTGCGGCCTTCTCTGCCTGGAAAACCAACTGATGGGATCAAAGCCTGGCACTTCAGTGGCATGGAATGAGTTTTGTAATTGAGATTTCCAGTAAAACACAATGGAAAAGGCAAGAAAATCCTTTGTGTTTCCTCGTCTGTTCCGTGCTGTGAGTGCCAGTTCAACATCTCCCAAAGGCTTCTCTGCAAGAAGAGCAAGAAAAGCCTCATCCATGTAAATCTTCATCTTCCTGCTGCTACTGGGAGCGTTTCATAGAATCATAGAATTGTTTGGGTTGGAAAGGACCTCAAGATCATCCAGTTCCAACCCCCCCTTCCATGGGCAGGGACACCTCGCTCTAAACCATATCACCCAAGGCCTCGTCCAACCTGGCCTTGAACACTGCCAGGGATGGAGCATTCACAACCTCCCTGGGCAACCCATTCCAGTGCCTCAGCACCCTCACAGGAAAGAATTTCCTCCTTATATCCAATATAAACTTCCCCTGTTTCAGTTTTAACCATCACCCCTTGTCCTATCACTACAGTCCCTAATGAAGAGTCCATCCCTGCATCCCTATAGGCCCCCTTCAGACACTGGAAGCTGCTCTGAGGTCTCCACGCAGCTTCTCTTCTCCAGGCTGAAGAGCCCCAACTTTCTCAGCCGAGACGTGGCCATGCGAGAAGGCAGCGAGTGTCCCCTTGAGGCAATCTGCAATAATGCGAACTTAGAGAGGAGCCTGATGAGGATCCCTCTGAATCCCAGAGCTGAGGTCGAGCGCTTGCCCTGGGGAGCTGCTGTGGTGATAGTTTTGGATTAGAAACCCGGGATGGATGTGGGATATTAGGGAGAGGCGTCCTCAGGGACTGAGGAGCTGCCCTGGGGAGATGCAGCTGCCATGGGGTATGTGGGGAAGGGAAGTGTCACTGTGCAGAGCCGGGACAGGATGGAGAGCTGATGGGTGCCCCCCAGTTGCATGGGGCATTTCACAGTCCTGGTCTGCTTCGGAACAGCAAAGGCAGCTTGTGCTGCGCCCCAGTGCCTCCGTGCTGCTGGGGGAGCGAGGGAGGCTTTGGGAATCACCTGTGGGTGCCAATAGCAACTTGGGCCACTCCTCACCCAATGTGGTTTACAGGGGCTGCCTTCTGTCAGCATCACAGACACATGGGCAGTGCCAGCAGCCACAGCGTGGTGCTTCGTGTCCCCCTGACACAGTACAGCCCAGCACACCCCACTTGTCCCTCGGGTGTGCTGGGTGCTCGCACAGCCACCCAGGGATCCACACACCCCAAAGGCTCCCTGCTGGCCTCGCTCAGGTCACACAGCAGCCTCGTGGCCACCCACCCCTGTGGGGTCTCACTGCGAGCCGTGGCTGAGCCGAGTCCCATGCAGGGACTGTGACTCTCCACCACCTCCTGCAGGAGGGGACAACTTCACTGGGGTGGGACCCATCTCAGAGGGTGCCAGTGCCAGGCACGGTCCTGCTCCCTCCCCACCACCACTGACCCGCTGGGTACCAGCCCCAGTGCTGCAGTGGTGCCCAGGGCTCCCACACTCACCACACCACCTCTGAGGAGGGGACAGGGTGCCCAGGTGGACACACAGAGGTGACATGAGAGCACGTCTCGATGTGACTGCAGCACCAGGCAGTGCCTCCCGCATGGTGGGGTCCTGCTCCCCAGCCTCTTCTTCCCACCCCCAAGAGCCCCCCTGCAGTACATGGTCCATCTCCACACATCCTCTGGGCAGGTCTTTAATACCCAAGGGGTGATGTGTACAATCCCTCTGCCACAGCACCCAGCAGCACCCCCAGCTGCTGCCCTCCCCATGCATCTCTTCACCCACTAAACCTCTGGCCACGCTGTCAGGTGTCCCTCAGTCCCCAGACGGACCCACAACCCTGCCCCAAGCCAGCCACAGCCCAGGCAAGTGGCTCCCACAGCCTCGGGGCTCGCACCACTGCTCCTGGGCCCCACTGCAGGCCCAGTGCAGGCGATGGCATCGCTCCCCAGGCTGGTGCTGGTGTTGCTCAGGCTGGTGGCAGCATCACTCCTGAGCTGGGGACCATCCATCACGTCCCCCGCTGAGCTCCAGGCACCACCATCCTCCATCCTCTGGCACGAAGCTTCTCACTGGGCCCAGCACCCATGACAAGGTGATGGCAGCACCGCAGTGCCGGTGGGCAGCCCTGCTCGGGGGCTCATGGTACAGCACCATCCGCAGCCTGTGCACCCCTGCTCCCACTGCCACGGTGCCTCCTTCCACTGCAACCCCCCACATCCCTCCCATGGCAGCCCTGGCTCCTCCTGGGGACCCCCCAGCCGGGGTGCAAGCCCCACACTGCCAGACCCAGCACCCACCTTGTTCCTCCAGATGCTGTGGGAGGAGACCCACACTGAGACACTCAGCTCTGGGTCATGGTGCAGGTCCTGCAACCCCCCTCCCTGGACCAGGCAGCCCCCAAGGACCAACCCTTGAGACCCCCATTGCAATTTACCTGTCCTCAAGTAGCCCAGGGCCAGCAAAGTCCTCTGAGACACAGAACCAGAGAAGGAGAGAACGGGTTGGGGTGAAGGGACCTTAAAGCTCCTCCAGCTCCAACCCCTGCCACGGGCAGGGACCCCTTCCACTGGAGCAGCTTGCTCCAAGCCCCTGTGTCCAACCTGGCCTTGAGCACTGCCAGGGATGGGGCATTCACCCTCTCTTTGGGCAGCCTGATCCACTGCCAAGGACAACTGAGGCCCCTGAAGCACTCTGGAGCTGCCACATCCCTCAGTGCTCCCCATGGGCCAGCTGGCTCCCTCACAGGCCCCCAGCCAGACCCCAGCCCCTTGAGCCCAAACCACCAGCAAAGCCTTGAGCCCCTTGGTGCTAAGGGCATGGATCCCACCCCTGCTCCCCACAGCTGCAGCCGGAGCCTGCCCCAGTGCCCTCCCTGAGCAACGTGGGGACCCTGCAGACCCCAGCATCCCCAGCCACAGCCGCAGGTGCCTGCCCCCCGCTGCCCCCTGCTCAATAACCAGACCAAGCGAGACCAGCTCAGCTCTTGTGCCTTTATCACGCTCGAGACGCGCTGCCCCTCGCGCCGCATCTTCAGTTGCTGCTCATTGTCTGCAAGGACAAGACAGAGGGGCCATGGCAGCGAGCCCCGGCGCTGGGCAGGGGCAGCCCCTCGGTGGGGGCAGAGCCCGCGGCACCCACCTCGTGGATCCAGTCGATGTAGGCGGACACGCGGGTGAACACCGTCGGCTTCCTCAGCGTGTTGCAGCCCAGCCCCGAGCCAAAGCTGACGATTCCGGCCACCTCCCAGCGCCCCTCGAACGGGCAGTTCAGGGGGCCTCCGGAGTCCCCCTGGCCCCATGGACACCGCTCAGGACTCGCCCGTCCGGACGCTCCCCTCCAGCCCCTCACCTCCCAGTGCTTCCCATGGGCTCCACAGCCTCCCTTGTTCCTGGAGCACAGACCAGCCCTGCGCCCACCGTTGCCACCCCTTGCCCATCACTCACGTTGCAGCTGGAGATGACACCATCGCCGCCAGCACATATCATACTGGGGAGCACGTAGGTGCCCCACCAGCTCCGCTGGGAGCAGGTCTCATAGTCCACCACGGGCAGCAGTGCCTGCTGCAGGACGTCAGCCAGGGGCCCATTCGCTGCCACAAGAGGCACACATCACACCCTGCACCCCCGCTGGACCCCGCTGACTCCTCCCCACGGACCCCACTTACTCCAGAGCCGGCCCCAGCCGGTCACATAGCAGGGGTAGTTGTTCTCCAGTATCTGCCCGGCGGGCGGCAGGCAGGCCACCTGGATGGTCTCACTCTCCTGCACCTCCTCTGCCAGCTTGATCAGGGCGATGTCATTGCTATGGGGAGAGCCAAGCGTGGGGACAGGAAGATCAGGTTCGTAGGGAAGCGGAACCCAGCCATAATACCCCCTCCATCCATCCCTGACCCATCCCATCCCATCCCATACATGATGAGGAAGGAGTTCCAGTTCTTGTGCACGATGATCTTCTCCACCCCCACAGCCACCGAGCCCAGCTCTTCCTCATCCGACAGGACCTGCTTGCCCAGCACCACGCGGTACGTCAGGGTAGAGCTTCCAGGGGCAGAAACAGAGGTGTCAGTCTCCATAGACATCTTGACCCCCCTGCATGGACCCCTCTCTTACACCCAGCACCCACCTGATGCAGTGGGCAGCCGTCAGCACCCAGTTGGTTTCAATCAGGGTCCCGCCGCATGTGTGGTACCACTTCCCATTCTGGATGTACTGCAGTGAGATCTGTGACAGCAGAGGCACAGCATCAGTGTGGGGATGTCCCAGTCCCCACCCCTATCCCCATCCCTGCACCCCCCCTTACCTGCCATGGCCAGCTGTGGGGCACAGCATCTTCACCACCCACCACGCGGGGGCGATGCAGCGATGCCACGGCCGCCTGCCCACATCCATAGGCTGGGTGACACCGGCAAAGGGACCTCAGCGGCCGCCTGCACCCCCTGCCCAGGGCCACAGCGGCTGCCGGGGTCCCAGGCCCCTCACCCCATCCCCTCCTGCGCCCCAGACCCACCGTAGCCCAGCACCACAGCGAGGCACAGAGCACCCAGCATGGCTGCAGCAGTCCAGAGTGCTTGCAGGGGCCGCTCACCCCTCTTATAGCACCCCAGGACCTTGGTGTTGACCCTCCCCTGGCCAACATCTGGTGAGTGTCCCACGCTGGGGGGCAGCTCCTCACCCCCATTGCTCCCTCTTATCAGCCCCTGGGAACAGCCACAGCTGCCCAGCCAACGTGGCAGAGCAGGGACACCTGGGGACACACAGGGTCCCTCCTGGGGTGCAGCTTGCGGGCAGCCCCCAGCCACACTGCTCCCTGTGCTTGCAGGCAGCCCAACTGCCCCCAGCTTCCAGGGTGCGGCCCCCAAACCTGCCCCCCCATGCACCACAGGAGTAGGGTCTCTTTATCTCATGCTCCACATGGCCAAGGCCACCCAATACCCCACAGGTGCCGTGGGGGCAGCCCCATAGCACAGGGATGCTGAAGACCTTCAGTAACACCCTATGTGGATCAGGCCCCCGCTGCTTCCTATGCTGCTGTCCCAGCACCTCCATGGGTCATCCTGCTTCACCACCACCCGCAGCGGTGATGGGGTGCCTGCTCCCCGTGTGGCTCCTGCCACCAGCATGGACACAACCAGAGCACGGCTGCACCTCAGCCCCACACAGGCACCCAGCTTAAGAAATATAATATTTATTTGGGATTCAAATAAAAACCCAAACCACACAAACCACACAAACACCCCCCGTACACCCCCGGGGTGACACCGCGGGACAGACACGTCGGTACAGCCAACACGGGAGCTCCCCCAACCACGTGTGGCTACAACACTCGCCCTCCTGGGCCAAGCACGACAGGAAAACACGGAACAGCCTCAAGAGCCAGCAGCCGCCTTCGCACACAGCTTCAGGACAGAGACCCAGCCCTCGGGGGGCTGCACACCACGGGAGGCTCCCATCCCGCAGCACTGCACACACGGACCCCTCCAGCAGCAATGGCAACAGGCACCGAGTCCCTGTGACCCCCCCGGGGTGACCGCCCGAGTCCTGCAGGGTGCATGCACAACACAACAGCGTGGGGACAGCACCCCCGGCACGGCTGCCCCGGCAGCAGCAGCCCCAGCAGGGACACGGCGCTGCCACCCCTTGGGCAGGGGCAGCTTGCAAGGGGGCAAGAGAGGGGTGAGAACAACACCTACAGGCAGCACAGGAGGGGAAGGGAGGGCCGGGCGCTGGGTCGAGCCCGGCCTTTGGGCAGTCACAGGCACACAGCTCGGGCATCGCTCCCGTTACAGTCGACACGTGGCACACGTGGCATTCCCGGCTCCAGGCACTGCACACCAGTCCTGCCCGGCACTGTGCGCTGTCACTGCTTGAAGGTGGATTGGAGCTCCTTGAACGCTGCTTTTCTCTGCTTCAGCTCCTCCGCCTGCTTCTTCTTCTCCTCCTGCTCTGCCTTGATCTCCTCCTCGAAGCGGCTGGCGTCATGGATGGCTTGTACCTGCCGATGGGGACACAAGACCCCACCAACATCCCCACCTGCTGCTCCCAGTGAGCTGGCACCAACCCACCCTCGTGCATCACCGCCCTGGGTATGCGCACCATTACCTTGGCCTCAAAGAAGTTCTTGGCACCTTTCACACCCTCCGTGGAGACGTCGATCTCGGAGAGGCGGGCCAGGGCGTGCAGGCCACTGTCCTCCTGCAGCTCTCCTGCCGCCGCCTTGCGGAAGATCAGCAGGAACTGCAAAGAGAGACACTGGTGTGGGCCCTCAAAGCCACCACAACACCCTCCCCATCACCTTAGAACCATGCCAAGCCCAGCACTGAGGTGAGCAGCACCGGGGGTACCTTCATGTCAGTGTGGAGCCCTCCCCATGCCCTTACCTCCCGAAAGCTGAGCTTGCTGTCCAGGTCTTCATCCACTTCCTTGATCATGTTCTTCAAGCCCAGGTGTGTCTGTGGAGCCCCCAGCTTCTCCATCATCAGCTTCAGCTCCATCAGGTCAATGAAACCATCTTTCCCCGCGTCGTACCTGCAGCAGAGGGACGGTCCTGTCACATCACTGAGTGTCTCCTCTGCCTGGGAAGCGAGGCAGCAAGCACAGGAGGAGGTAACAGCAAGGACATGGACACCGACACTCCCAGGCAGCTCGCCAGACCATGGGAAGCTGCTGGCAAACCACTAACAGCCCCCAGAGCATCATCTGGGATCAGCTCCACTTCCACACAGTGCTTGGCAGGAGAACCCCTACAGATGCTGCCAAACCTGCTGCTGGCTCCCTGGGCCCAGAGCCCGAGCACACCATCACCTCCTCACTGTGACATCTCCAGCTGATGGCTCCTGCCTGCCCAGAGACCCTCAGCATCCATCCATGTGCCTGGGCTTCAAGAGGTCAAGACACACAACCCTCCATAGCTACCTGACAGGAGATTGTAGTGAGGTTAGGGTCGGTATCTTCTCACAAGGAACAAGTGACAGGACAAGAGAAACGGCCTCAAGCTGCACGAGGGCAGGTTTAGATGGAGCTGAGGAACAATCCCTGCCCCAGAGGGTGCTCAGGCATTGGAACAGGCTGCCCAGGGCAGGGCTGCAGGCACCGGCCCTGCAAGTGTTCACACACCCTCAGTGCTGTGGGTTAGTGGTGGCCTTGGCAGTGCTGGCAACAGTTGGACTGGGCGATCAGAAAGGACTTTTCAACCTCATTGTCTCTATGGCTCTAAAGGGGGTGGGCTGGCAGCACGAGGCTGTGGAGCCCATGGGAAGCACTGGGAGGTGAGGGGCTGGAGGGGAGCGTCCGGACAGGCGAGTCCTGAGCGGTGTCCATGGGGCCAGGGGGACTCCGGAGGCCCCCTGAACTGCCCGTTCGAGGGGCGCTGGGAGGTGGCCGGAATCGTCAGCTTTGGCTCGGGGCTGGGCTGCAACACGCTGAGGAAGCCGACGGTGTTCACCCGCGTGTCCGCCTACATCGACTGGATCCACGAGGTGGGTGCCGCGGGCTCTGCCCCCACCGAGGGGCTGCCCCTGCCCAGCGCCGGGGCTCGCTGCCATGGCCCCTCTGTCTTGTCCTTGCAGACAATGAGCAGCAACTGAAGATGCGGCGCGAGGGGCAGCGCGTCTCGAGCGTGATAAAGGCACAAGAGCTGAGCTGGTCTCGCTTGGTCTGGTTATTGAGCAGGGGGCAGCGGGGGGCAGGCACCTGCGGCTGTGGCTGGGGATGCTGGGGTCTGCAGGGTCCCCACGTTGCTCAGGGAGGGCACTGGGGCAGGCTCCGGCTGCAGCTGTGGGGAGCAGGGGTGGGATCCATGCCCTTAGCACCAAGGGGCTCAAGGCTTTGCTGGTGGTTTGGGCTCAAGGGGCTGGGGTCTGGCTGGGGGCCTGTGAGGGAGCCAGCTGGCCCATGGGGAGCACTGAGGGATGTGGCAGCTCCAAAGTGCTTTAGGGGCCTCGGTTGTCCTTGGCAGTGGATCAGGCTGCCCAAAGAGGGGGTGAATGCCCCATCCCTGGCAGTGCTCAAGGCCAGGTTGGACACAGGGGCTTGGAGCAAGCTGCTCCAGTGGAAGGGGTCCCTGCCCGTGGCAGGGGTTGGAGCTGGAGGAGCTTTAAGGTCCCTTCACCCCAACCCGTTCTCTCCTTCTCTGGTTCTGTGTCTCAGAGGACTTTGCTGGCCCTGGGCTACTTGAGGACAGGTAAATTGCAATGGGGGTCTCAAAGGTCGGTCCTTGGGGGCTGCCTGGTCCAGGGAGGGGGGTTGCAGGACCTGCGCCATGACCCAGAGCTGAGTGTCTCAGTGTGGGTCTCCTCCCACAGCATCTGCAGGAACAAGGTGGGTGCTGGGTCTGGCAGTGTGGGGCTTGCACCCCGGCTGGGGGGTCCCCAGGAGGAGCCAGGGCTGCCAAGGGAGGGATGTGGGGGGTTGCAGTGGAAGGAGGCACCGTGGCAGTGGGAGCAGGGGTGCACAGGCTGCGGATGGTGCTGTACCATGAGGAACCAGCCTCAAGCTGCACCAGGGCAGGGTTAGATGGAGCTGAGGAACAATTCCTGCCCCAGAGGGTGCTCAGGCATTGGAACAGGCTGCCCAGGGCAGGGCTGCAGGCACCGTCCCTGCAAGTGTTCACACATCACGTACACGAGGCCCTCAGTGCCATGGGTTAGTGGTGGCCTTGGCAGTGCTGGGAATGGTTGGACTGGATGATCATGAAGGACTTTTCAGCCTCACTGATTCCATGACTCTGTGTCTGTCACTGAGCCTGCTCACCCCCCCTGGCAGGGACAACCCCTCAGACCACCCCACTGACCCCTCCATCCTCCCACTGCCTGAATGGAGCTGGCAGCTCCCCGTGTCTGGGTGTAGTCCTGGAACCCTGCAGCACAGCACAGGGGACTCCTGCTGCAGAGCCAGCACAGCTCCACATCTTACACAGCTCCAAAGGGCAGGCGGCTGCATCTCCCCAGTACCCCTCATCCTCAATGCAAGCCTCACAGCTGCACCGCACCCCACCACCCCCCCTGCGCACCACACGGGAGGAGGAGACCCTGCAGGCAGCCCGGGGCCATGCAGGAGTGTCCGAGCAGCTTCACCCATCACGAGCAGGCGCTGACTCGTGCTGTGCGTGCGGCGCTGCAGCCGCCTCGCAGAGCACCAGGCTCAGCACGCCGCAGGTCTGTGACTCATTTGTACCTTCCCTGCTGCGGTTTCGCTCTGTCCCTGTCGCCTTCCTGCTCTCCCACGCTGTGGGGACTCTCGCACAGCACTTGGCCCTGCTCCTCTCTGCCTGCTTCCGCTGTCAGCCCGGAGCTGGGCTGGGGGAGCAGCCCCAACGAGCTTCCTGCCTCCGAGATCCCTCTTGGAGCATCACACACAGAGTTGCTCTGCAAAGGGCAAGTTTGCCAGTCTGGCCCGGTTGTTTCATCCCATGCAAGGCACGCCCCCAGCTGCAGGGCGCTTCCTTGCTCTCACTCCCCTCCTCTGTGCTTTTTGGGGTGCCGGCATCCCTCTGCTTCTCCCATGCGGCACCATCTCTTCAGGCAGCAAACCCGCTCCCACACTTTACACCATACAGCCAGATCATTGCATTGCAAGGGTGACAAGGGCACATGGCTCAACAGCATCCTTCCCTTGGGAATACCCCTTCCCAGCTCCCAGACCGCCGTGGGCTGCCTCACGCTGCTCCTTTCGCTGCAGTGAGACGCTGCAAACACGTCTGCTCCGAGCGCCTGGCTCCGTATCTGCGTGGTGCCGGCCACATTCCCACCACACACCATCTGCACCACGATGAGCTCCCGTGCTCAGCATCACCAGATGGGTGCTCTGGTCCTGGGGACCCTAAGCGTGGTTGTACCCTCACCCCAGGCTGCATCCAAGAGGCTGTAAGCAGCAACCAGCACATCTGTGTCCGGGTGGGAAGAAGCAGGGAACAAGGAGGCTCTTGCACTGCCTACGATGCTGGCAGAACATTGCCCGCACCTCAAACAAGCCCCCCCCCAGCCTTGTGCCATGGGGCTCGCTGTGTCCAGCCCCTCCACCTTTTCCAGCAGTGCCCAAGCAAGAGCCTGCAGCACATCTACACAGATTTCACCCCCGGTTTACACCGGATGGGTCCAGAGGCAGCAGCACACTGCAGGATGCTCGCTGCTCTACAGCCACGCTGCCTTTGCATCATCCGTAAGGAAGCTCCGGCCCATGCCACTTGGCCCCCCGGCACATCCTGGTGTGACCATGGTTACAGACACCGCAATTTCAGTTTGCCCCTGGAAATTTCCAGGGATCGATGCCAGGTTCCCCCCGGGCCGAGCCTGTGCACCGAGTCACGCTGCACCGTGCGCGGTGGCACGCACTGAGGCTGGGGACGCACCGAGAAGTGGGAACTCCTCGGTGCTGCAGCAGAGGGAAGGCAGGGGGGTCCCTTGTGGTACGCTCCAGCTTTCCCGGCTGCAATACAAGGTGCCAGGGTCACTCCTGCCAGGAGACGGGAACGGGGGTCCCCGTTGCTGAGATTTGGGGTGTGCAGGAATCTCTCCTGCAGGAGCTGGGGGAAAGGTACCCCAGGCATCCTCCTGCAAGGAGCTGCGGAGGGGGGGAAGTCCTTGGGATCCCTTCTGCAAGGAGTTGGGGGTATCCCAGGCATCCCTCATGCAAGGGATGGGGAGAGCCTCCTACAAGGAGCCAAGGGAACCTCCTGCAAGGTGTTGCGGGGTTCCTCCTGCAGGGAGCAGGCCGGGGTCCCCCCGCCGGTCCCCGGTGATGCCGCCCGCGGTCCCCGCTCTCCCCGG
>NW_026901977.1:0-741 GCF_033783945.1 Neopsephotus bourkii
AAATAGCTATTATTAGAGGCTTTGATTTTGTGTATGAAACCACCTGTATTTACTAGCCAGTTGCTAATAAGAAACCACACCTTGTATTATATGGATTTGTCACTTGTAAAAGAGATGTCAGAGTAACACCTGTATTTACTAGCCAGTTACTAATCAGAAACTACACCTTGTATTATATGGATTTGTCACCTGTAAAAGAAATATGAGAGCATGCAAATTTGTAGTAGCTGCTAGAAAATGCTAAAGCAAAAGATAGAAATATTCTAATACAATGGTAGTGTACCTTGCTTATTACAATGTTTGCAAAGCTTACTTAGTAGATCACTTAGCAAAATTTTCCTTGTGCGACAGAAAGCATCCTGGTTTGTGCAAAAGAAAAACGGGGGAATTGTGGAGCAATGGTTATTCTCATGAGGGCCTGCACAACCCGGGATTAGAGCCGAGTGAGACAGCCTTGAACTCTTTCTGACTCAGCTGAGCTGGGGAGGCCTGGAGTCGAAGAAATGTAAGCAGAACGCTGAAACAGGAGCTTGCTGGCCACAAGGAATGCACCGCTTATCACAAGGCATGCACCCTGCTGTTGCAGAGATATGTGTGCAAATCTTAGCTTAGCCAATAGCAGTGTATAGACAGGCGTGTGAACAGTTGTTGGGGACCAATGATAGCCTTGCTTTAGGAGCGTGGTTTATTTAGAATCCTATATAAACACTGTGTATGCAAACACAGGAGGTGAGCAATGCT
>NW_026901978.1:0-7712 GCF_033783945.1 Neopsephotus bourkii
TGCAGCGCTGGAAAGAACAGCATCACCTGAAGTCTAAAAAACTCCTTTCCTCAATATACTGGTTGTGCGAGTGGAGAATTTGTAGTCTAGCACATACACAGTGCATTCATTTACAGAAATATGTATTTCTCTTAATTTCACTGAAGATCTCAGTTCATGGTAAAGATGGATTCTCAATCTGAGAACTTCACAATAACTCTTGCAATATGGAAGTGCAGGTCTTCCTTAGTCTGCAATTCAATTATCTCAGTTCTCAGCCCTGCCCACACAATGCAAGTTGTGTTTGACAACACAAGGAGGAGCCATTCAGTGCCAACTCCACACGCACAGGGTCCAGCCAGCCCTGACGTCTGCTAAATGTTCCATGCACCGTGATAAAAAGCTCGTGGACATTTAACAGATTACAGCGTCTTGAAAGTTAAATGATAGGGTCAAATAAACAGCAGCTAGATGTTATAATTTGATATCATGATGGGATTTCATTTAATAATGTAACAGTGTTTCAGAAAAGCGCCCCAAAATACAGCACAGACTAGAAGCAGCACGCTCAGGAGATGAGTAGCATAATTAGGAGCAAACACTAACTGGATTTAAATCATTGTAACGTTTACTTTGTCACACAGTATCTTAAAATTAGAATTTTTTACTGTTACGGAATATAGACAAAAACCTGAGAATTTCAACAAAGCCTCTAAGTCCCTTCCAAGCGGAAAAGATTCACACCACGTCAGCAAGATACACATGTAAGCCAAGAGAAATCTCCACACTGTTCAGATGAGACTCCTCTTGAGAAAATGAACTTCACAATTCAAACTTTTAAACTACATATATTCTCCTCCCTCTAAGACTGTCTCCCCGTAAAAACGAAACCCCCAAAACTTGCATATGGTATGTATCAGCAGTAAATAAATCAGTGAAGCAGCCATGTGCCTGTATTCCCATTCAGTGCTTTAAAAACTCAGCCAGCTCCCAAAGGGATAGCTGCTGATCGCTGTGCTGAGTGCCAAGGTATACAGCTACGTGGACACAGGCTCTTGAATGAAACAGCTTCCCTGCTCCTGGGAGGGGTTCTGTGTTTAATAAAAATGGCAAAAATGTTGGCTTTGCTTACAAAAATGCATGTCCCAATTTACTGCTACACACTGCATTTTGCAGGCTTCAAGTTCAGCACACAGGATTAAAGTCATCCCCGTAACAAGTCCTGAGTCTGAAGCATTTCAAGCAAATCCACCAAAATGCTCAAAAGCTTAAAACTTTACATAAAAATCTTCCTCCCGGAAAGCTGGTGCTACTGCAGGACTAGACTTTGTAATCAGGCATGAGGGATTAGACTCTCACTTAGAGTATTTGCAGACAACTGCTTAAAGTACAAGGCAGCAAGGGAGAATTTAAGGAACCTTGACACAAAATGGATCAGTTTGAATCCCATTTTTACTGGAAGATGGCAGAAGGAGTCCAGCAGGTATGAAATGATTTCGTAAGAGCGGAACAGGGAATATGAAGTTTTGAAAAGAGTAAGAAACAAGTTCTGATGGCTATACAGCAAGAAAAATGGCTTCAATCACAGCAGCAGTACCTGTCAACACTGGGCACTGCTGTCTTTCTATAACCTGAGTGACACCAGTTTTACTTTACAAATGAGAAAAAAAGAACAGCAGGTTCCAGGTTAATACAAGTCAGGATAAAAGAGGAGACGAGAACTCAGCATTCTGCTTCTGCCATTAGCCAGCTAGAAAACGCCATTTTCAATCTACCTATCTTTCACTCCACTAATAAGTGTTACTTGTACAAATTCCTTACACCCCATTTCTCCATACAGACAAAACCAGATCTGCAGAAGAAGCAAACTACACAATGCTGACATGATTGCACAGCTTTGCTCAGTTGTTCCAATTCTAGCTACAGGGATAAAAACTGTCTGCTTTCTTGTATGCAAATTCTAGTTACAGCGGTTATAAATTCGCTAAAAACAGGTATGCAGGCTGGTGGCAAATAAAAGCAAACCCAAACTGCCAGATTTTTCACTGAGGTAGATGACAGAACCTGGCAAAAAGATTTCTTTAAAGGTTTCGGTTCATTTAACTCCCAAGAGTACCACCAATGTCAAAAAATATTTGAATCTCTCCACTAAAACAACTCTTAACTTGGTTACCAAAGCACAGCCCTTGTAAGGGACCCATCCCTGACAAACACTCTGTTCTTACATTCCCTTCACAGCTGAGCAGAGGCACTTGCTGAAACAAAAGGTGCTCCTAATTAAAACACACTACCAAGAAGAGAGCAACAATAGAACCAATATGGAATCATGTACCTCCAAAATACTCTCCCAGCCTCCAGAAAAAACACAGCTCAAATCCCACTTCAGCTTGCAATGAAAGGAAGCTTTATCAGACAAACAGGCCAACTTCCATGTCCCTTTAATCCTTGTTATCACTGTGGAAAAGAGAGAGCGTTTCCTTCCTAAAACTAATCTCACAGATCATTTGAACAGTCACTCAGGTCTTCATAAAGTCCAGTTCTCTCTCTGCTTATCAGATCAGTATGCAAATGGAGAAGAATTCCACACATACTGCCCAGCAGGGCAGTTTTGGGAAATTCCATCAGTGGATGCTTCATAACATAGCTTAAAATATCATTAGAATGTTCAAAAGCTTTTGCTTCCCTCCAAAGTGCAGGAGGAAGATGCACTATTTTCAGCAGTGGGTACAGGGACCCACAGTGTATGTATTTCACAGGGAACATGATACTAGTCAGAAATAAGACCCGCAGATCTAATAAAGACTGGTATAAATGCTACATACCCCACAAGTGCCACACTGTGGTAAGTGCACCTCAAGGCAGAGCACTGCTGAGCTGTGCCACTGGTGCTGGCTGGCTCCCTTTCCAGCAAACCTCCACGCCTGCATGCCTTATTCCAAGTTAGCCATAGCAGTGGGGCAAGGAAGTTCCTCAGGTGACCAAACAGGCCTCTCTAGGCCTTTGATAGCCCTCTGGCTCTGAAAGAGACAGCTGGAGGCCCTAGCTTCCTGAGAAAGACCCTACAGTGTTTACCTGTCAGGCATGTTTTCTTCTCCCCTTACGAGCAGGGAGAAGACTTCTTTCTGAGCACACAAGGGCAGCCCCTGGAAGTTGAGGCGGTGGCAGAGCAAGCACCTCCTACTCCAGCGTTTCTCATCAGGGTGTTTATAAGGTTGAACACAAGCTACAGTCTCATGCAGATCTAACAAATAAAGAGGAGCTGTGCTGGCACCTCTGGTGCCCAGCTCACCACCAATAGCTGGTGATACCACCACTGCTCGAGGTGGCAGCCACGTGTCACCACAGTCACAAATGGACTTTGTGTGTGCTGTGCAGAAACCTACCATGCCGGATGGACTCACAACTCTTGGTTGTGTTTGTCAGTGTCAGACTGCCCTTCTGAATCCTGCATCATAGCTGGGAACTGTCAGTTTGCAGATGGGCACAAAACAAAATCACTTTCAAAGGACTTCGGGGATTACAGAGAAATATTTCATTTAACTTCTCTGACAGAAGCTGCATTTACACAAACCTTTGAAGGCAATCTGCTTTAACTACAGTATATTTGTAGTACACATCAACTTACACATGTTCTACTTCACATCTTATCTGATCAGGGAAGTCTAGACATGGCCTTGGGCAATCACTGTGGATTGTGACCCTAAAAATACTAGTAGAAAAAAAACTTTAAACATTAAGCTCATTTCATGCATCCTTTCAGACACGGAATTTTTAAGCAAATTCATTTCAAAGGAATGTCTGAATTATTATTTTTTTATATTTACACGAACAATTGAACACCCGAATTTTATGCATGATATACCTTCCTGAAAATAGTTCTGAAGAGACACAGGGCTAACTTACTCTCTCCCCCCCTTTTAAATGCTAAATGCCCCGAGGAATAGATCTTTATTTCTGGAGCTTACAGCAACTTCTTTCAGTTAAGAAGGAGTATCTTCAAGTATAGGAAACACTGTACAAGTTTACTTGTCCCAGCGTGCCTTAGGTGAAAACGCAGATTCACTTACTGGCACTGCAGATACAGACACACCACACGATAAAAGCAGTTTCATGGCACAGATGTAACAAAACAAGCACCGTCAAGAAGCTAGCAAACACTGTACCAAAAATCACAAAGCCAAATAAAAAGTATGTCCCCTGCCCTGGAGAGCTTTAGAATCTCTTCAGACAGATGTAACTGTAAGGTAAGACAACTAATCAGGATGTGAAGACAGGGCAACAAAGCTGTCAACCTGCAGCAATCGCACAAATATTTCAGTACTTGAACCACAATGTTGTTTAAATTTCCTTTACAGTAAATGTGGAACTAGCCCCTAGGACTCAAAGTCTCAAAACCAGAGAAGCCATGGCTGCCCCATCCCTAGCAGTGTTCCAGCCCAGTTGGCCTGGAACAACCTTGTCTCGTGGAAGGTGTCCCTGTCCATAGCAAGGGGGTTGGAACTGGATGTGCTTTAAGGTCCTTTCCAGCCCAAACCATTCTGTGAGTCTATGCTATAATCCAAAACTCTTTTATCATATTAGTACCAAGAATGTTCCCTACTAAACAGGGTACCTCATCATCACTGACTTGAAGCCATGAGTATGTAGTTACTTCCCCAGGTCAAACTTAACTTCATATCTTCTCTAAATGCACTTTACATACACAGCAAAACAGAACCCATAAATTAATTGCTTTCTCTCCCTCTTTTCACAGTTGGAAACTTCCACTTACAGGGATAAATACATATTAATAACTATTATTTCTACAGGTTGCATTAGTTAATACTGAAAAGCTGTTTCAAAAAGAAAACCCTTCTCACTCTATAGAGATGTTTTCTATATAACTTGTTTTCCAGACCCCATTTGCATTGTAGATGGCCCAAGAGAACTTAATTGCCTGACTCATCAACTGAAGGGGATACAGATGACTTCAGGAGTTTGAATAAAGGCAATATATACACCAAAGGAGGAAAAGAGCATCTATGCATACATGAACTTCAAGGTTTTTTACACTACAATAGTGTTAACTCACATTTCTTTTTACTGAGCAACTTTTGACAGCTAGCCTTCACAAAGTAGCACTGTTTGAGACCTCAACCGACACAGAAACAAGTTACTAAGCAACTAAGAATTAAGTTCCAAATATGTAAACGTGTTAGTGAGGGATTCTACTCTACGCAGCTTTCGATCTTATAAAAAGATCTACTCACTTAAACTCCCTCCCTGGAGATCAAGTTATGATAAATGAAACCTGTCCAATAAAAAAAAAAAAAAAACAACAAAACAACAACAACAACAAAAAAAACAACAACAAACCACACAACAGAAAACCCACCACACACAGATGCACTCCCAGATCTTATAACGCACGGATGGTATCCAAAACAGATGCCACAGAACAGAAAGCCAAAGTAGAAAGGTTCCTTCCCTTTGCAGCTGCTGATATGGTCAGTGATAAAAATCAAAGCTCAGGTCACTCAGAGCTGCTATTTCAGCCTGACCTACATTCTTCCTAGTTAAATCAGACTGAAACAACAGGCGTTTGGCAATTCTCTGGTTTAGTTTCAGGTCTGGATGCTGCCAGGAAGCGCTGGCCTCACCACACTCCAGAGCTGCGCCTTCAAAGCCCAAGTTGAACTGTCAGTTTTCCTCCAAACAGCTTTTGTATTTAGGAAAGGTTTTGCAGTCAGGAACCTTCAAATGCAAATATACAGACAGAAGCTCTAAAATAGCTTCCCCACTTCTGCACTCATTCCCTGGGTTTTATCTGGCCATTGTAAGCAACAAGTCACTAGAGTTAGATGCCAGGAGTGCCTCATGAGGTTCAGCTAACTGCAGAAATTATTTTTTTTTCTAAGTGGTAAGTTATCTGATCTGTACTGGTTTTAAATACAACATAAGGAGTTCTCAAACCTTCCCAGATTGATGTATGTATAAAAATCTTCACACAGAAAATATCAGAGCCATACCAGTCAGTTAAGAAACCTTTGACAATTTTCACATCTCCCTTTGAAACACGCCTTAGGGCACACGAGTCCAGCGAGGTATAGGTACCTACCTGCTCCACACCCTGTGTGACAGGCATCTTGACTCCTGAACCAACTTCCTTGTATTCAGCATGCTTGCTTTCCCAAGGCAGCTTGTTTTCTCCTTTATACGCATTCAAGACTTTTCTTGAACATGCTACTTGATTGGCATCTGCACTGTGAGAACTGGAGTGCTGCAGAGCATCACCCCTCGCCTCATACCCACAGTAGCTGTGTGCGCTCCGAGTCCTGTCACACATCAAAAGCCAGTCTGTATCTGCTCCTGGGGGTAAACAGGATGCCCTGTTATGATAAGATGATGGCAAGGGCACAGCATACTCTACAAACCCTTGGTCAGCAAGCTTTGGCAAAATCTTCCTGGCCAGCCTAGCTTGCACTGCATGCATCAACCCATCCCCGTTGTCCTTCAGTTCCACAGCATTCACTGCCTTGAAGAGAAGGGTGGTTTTGCCTGGGCCCATGGCAGACGCCAGCACAGCAAAAGCTTCCATGGCAGCATGCCGGACCCTGTGCTTGTTGTCCACCAGTGCTGGAGCGAGCTTAAATGCCAGCTTGGCCAGGTCCAGCTCCTCACTCGGGTAAGTGAGGAGGGCCACAATGCACATGTTGATCACCTCCTCACGCACTTTGGAATTCTTGTTCTGCCGGTACTCCTGCTGCAGCAGCAAGTCCAGCACCTGCTGAGGACCCACTGCCTTCATGAGCCACCGGAGCAGGCGCCTGTAACCCTGCCGGATGGCCAGCTTGCTGTCCCCCAGGACTTTAGCAGCAGCAGAGAACAGAGGTGTCAGGAAGGCCTTGACCTGATTGTCCAGGCGCAGAGCCAGCAGATAGATCACCTCCAATGCTCCGAGCACCACCTTGAAGTTGAAGTCACCGAGCAGAGTGCAGAGAAGGCTGATGAACCCCAGGATGCTGGGGGCAGGCACGGAGGTCACCGCGGCCTGGCTAGCATCTTCAACCACCCTCTTCAGCTCCTCCACAGCTTGCATACGCTTCCTGTAGTCCTGGTCCAGCAGGCGAGTGTGCAGCTCCGGGGCCAGCAGCCCGAACTTGAGGCCGGTGCCGCCGGGCTCAGCGGAGGGCAGCGGCGCCGCGTCCTTAGCAACCGGCTGCTGACTGCCGGTGGGTGGCAAAGGCTCAGCTCCAGGCTCTTCATCCCGCCTTCCGGGGGTCACGGGGCCACCCAGCTGAGGGGCCAGGATGGGGTCGAGCTCACCGGCACAGCGGCAGGCGACGGGCGGGCAGGGGAAGCAGCCGCTCCCGCGGCGCCGCTCCCGGTGGGCTTTTCTACATAGCTCCGGCCGCAGCCCCACGCCGGCGGCGGCAGCAGCAGCAGCAGCTGCAGCAGCATGCCACTCACCCGCCCTCCCGGCGCCCTTGTGGCCGAGTCTTGACGAGATCCCAGGGTCTGGGGCCTCCTCCATAACAGGGGAGCACAGCGACAGCGACAGCGACAGCGACAGCGACAGCGACAGCGACAGCGACAGCGACAGCGACAGCGACAGCGACAGCGACAGCGACCGTACGCGGCACCGTACTAAGCCACCCTGGCAACGGCGCACGCTAGAACGCTGCCGTTACTAAGAGCCGGCCAGCGCCACGCCCACTCGGCACCGACCAAGGCGCGGCGGGCGGGGGAGGGCT
>NW_026901979.1:0-757 GCF_033783945.1 Neopsephotus bourkii
CTGAGAGCACTGTGTACTGAGACCACTGGGTACTGAGAGTACCGCCTATTGAGAGCACCGGATACTGAGAGCAGTGGGTACTTAGAGTACCGCGTACGGAGAGCACCATGTACTGAGAGCACCGGGTAAGGAGGACACTGCGTACTGAGAGCACTGGCTACTGAGAGTACCAGGTACTGAGAGCACTGGGTACTAAGAGCACCGTGTACTGAGAGCACCGCGTACTGAGAGCACCGGGTACTGAGAGCACTGGGTACTGAGAGCACAGCGTACGGAGAGGACGGGGTGCTGAGGGCACCGGGTACTGGGATCACTGGGTACTGAGAGCACCTGGCACTGAAAGAACGGGGTACTGAGAGAACTGGGTACTAAGAGCACTGGGTACTAAGAGCATCGGGTACTGAGAGCACCGGGTACTGAGAGCACCGGGTACTGAGAGCAGTGGGTACTGAGAGCACTGGGTGCTGAGAGCACCGGATACTGAGAGAACTGGATACTGATAGTACCGCGTGCTGACAGCACCGCGTACGGAGAGCACCGCGTACTGAGAGCACCGGGCACTGAGAGCACTGGGTAGTAAGAGCCCCGGGTACTGGGAGGAGTGGGTAGAGAGAGCACAGGGTACTGAGAGCACCACGTACTGAAAGTACCGGGTAGTGAGAGCACTGGGTATTGAGAGCACCGCGTATGGAGAGCTCCGGATACTGAGAGCACCGGGTACTGAGAGCACTGGGTACTGAGAGCACCGTGTACTCAG
>NW_026901980.1:0-77134 GCF_033783945.1 Neopsephotus bourkii
CATTCCTATATACCTCACAGTATTGTGCTCCTTTCTCTTGCTATTTTCTCTTATCATTGTTGTCGTTGGTGGTAGTGGTGGTGATTTGTATTGTACATTGGTTGCTAGACTGTTTTTATCTCAGCCCCTGGGAGTTGCATTCTTTCGATTCTCCTCCCCATCCCTCTGGGAACGGGGAAGGGGGGGCAGCCCCTGGGGAAGGGGGGGGGGGGGAGGGACTAACGTGGGCCTTGATTGCTTCCAGCCTGGCACCACTCACTGGGAGTAAGTGCACAAGTTGTCTGGCTGGGGTTAAACCACGACAGTTATTTTTGGCTCCCAACGTGGGGCACAAAGGGGTTGAGATAACAACAGATCTGACCAGATTAATAGTCACTTGTAACAATGCTGATTTATTGGCTCTCAAGGTTGTTCCTCTTGATCTCACAGCTTCAGAATGTTATAACTTACTTAGATCTGGTATTTGCTGTATTAGTGTTTTTCAAGTGTGGGGCTTGGGCTAAAGTTCTTGTCTCATTGTACTTTATGGTAATGACTTGTAATGCAATAGAGTCATTGATCATGAAACTTATCTGGCTTATGTTCCCAGTATGGTCAGCACCTTTATACTTTGTGAGGTATATAATAGAAGTGCTTAGCAATTGCACATATTCTTTCTCCTTCTCAGGTGGTCAATCTGTGAAGGAAGCATCCTTTTACCCTCCCAGTCCTCCCCCCAGAGCATTTACAGCATCATTTGAGAGTTTTGAATGGCCTCTTAATGCTGTTGAGACTTGTTTGCTGATTGTGATGGGGATCACCATGTTGGCATGTATACAGAGTGTATTTTGCCCACAACTATTTCATCTGTTTTCAAAAGTTAAGCAGAGTCAGGTTTGGGTCTTGTCTGGGGTTAAACGACGAAGTAGGAGGACCAAGAGGTTTTCTCTGAGGTTGGACAGCCATGAGTGGCAGGGTGTGTGGGATAGTATGGGCAAGTATCTAGGTCAGTGGGCCCCTCCAGTACTTTGGAATTTCACCACCGAACAACTGCAAAATCCAGAAGAATTAGTAAAACACTTAAATGAGGTGTGTGGTCATTCTGGCCATACCAGAGACGGACAAATCATGGCAACGTGCTGGGGCTTGGCCTATGCTTACAAGGCAATGTTCAATGCTTTCCAGCACCTTGAAAAGGAAGAAAATGTCGCTGGATCTGAGGGAAAAGCAACAGTCAGTACAGTTACTCCAGCTCCAAGTACAGCAGCTACACCATCCCCAGCAACAAGTACAGATGCTACTCAAACTTTGGCTGCAGCAGATAGCACAGCTACCCCAGTGGAATTACAGCAGCTACTCAAACTTCGACTGCAACAGACAGCGCAGCTATCCCAGCTCCAAGTACAGCAGCCACATCACCCCCAGCAACAAGTACAGTCACTACTCAAACCACAGTGATAATCACTGCAACTAAACCAGAGGACCAATTCGTACCAATATCAGTTGCCCCTGTACACAAGAGAAAAAGCAAAAAGGAGGCAGGAAGGTTACAGCAAGATGAAGAAACAACATATCCACTACTCGATCCAGAACCTGATCAGGAGTCATCATCACATGATGAAGAAGAAGAAGGAGAGGTGACTTCTCTACTTCGGACCTCAACCGAGCTACGGAATATGCGAAAAGATTTTATCTGTCAACCAGGGGAGCACATCATCACCTGGTTGCTCCGATGCTGGGACAATGGGGCCGATGGTCACAAACTAGAAGGTACAGAAGCCAAGCAGCTGGGATCACTTGCTAGAGAAGGGGGAATTGACAAAGCAATTGCAAGAGAGAAAATGTCCGTCAGTCTTTTGAGGTGGCTCTTGGCAGCTGTCAAAGAAAGGTTTCCATACAAGGACGATGTTATGAGTCGTTCGGCCAAGTGGACTACCATAGACAAAGGCATCCAGTCTCTGAGAGAATCAGCCATCGTAGAGATGATCTATCACATCAAGCCGAATAACGGGGATATACCCATAGATCCAGATGAAGTCGAATGTACACGACCCATGTGGCGAAAACTCACATGAAATGCACCATCATCATATGCCCATTCATTGGCAACAGTAACCTGGAATGACATAGTACCACTAACAGTGGATGAAATGGTTCATAAACTCCGCGAGTTCGAAGACAATCTCACCCCTTCCATCATCTCAGCTGTGGAAAAACTGTCCCAGGATCTCAAACAATTGAGGGACAATATATCTGACTTATCCAACTCCTCGCGTGTACCAACACACGTTTCAGCTATTAACAAAAGGCGTCCCACTGTTCGAGAGAGGAGATACAAGAGGTATACGCCACAGTCTACCCTATGGTTTTACCTGCGGGATCATGGAGAATACATGACAAAGTGGGATGGAAAATCTACTTCAGTTTTGGAGGAACGGGTGAGTGAATTGAAAAGAGGAGCAAAGGCCAAGACTGATCGTCCCATGAGAGCTACGGCTTCAGTCTCTGGTGAGCAGTTTCCCAGGTGGAGTGGAAGAGCTGATTTTACTCCAGCTCCTGTGATAACTAAAAATAATCCCTTTCCACATGACTTAAGCATCCAATCCTGTGATGACTATTAGAGGGGCCCTGCCTCCAGCCAGGTGGAGGTAGGGGACAATCGGATTTACTGGGCTTTGTGGATCAGATGGCCTGGCACATCAGTCCCACAGAAGTATAAGGCTCCAGTAGATACCGGTGCACAGTGTACCCTGATGCCATCGAGCTGTCAAGGGGTGCAACCTATCTATATTTCTGGAGTGACAGGAGGATCCCAAGAGTTGACTGTACTGGAGGCTGAAATCAGCCTGACTGGGAGAGAATGACAAAAGCACCCTATTGTGACTGGTCCAGAGGCTCCGTGCATCCTTGGCATAGACTACCTCAAGAGAAGGTACTTCAAAGACCCAAAAGGGTACCGATGGGCTTTTGGTATTGCTGCTTTGGAGACTGAGGAAATTGAGCAGCTGTCCACCTTGCCTGGTCTCTCAGAGGATCCTTCTGTTGTGGGGCTGCTGAAAGTGGAAGAACAACAAGTGCCAATTGCGACCACAACAGTGCACCGGCGGCAATATTGCACCAACCGAGACTCCCTGATTCCTATCCATCAGCTGATCCGTAGACTGGGGAGTCAGGGAGTGATCAGCAGGACCCGCTCGCCCTTTAATAGCCCTATATGGCCAGTGTGAAAGTCTAACGGAGAGTGGAGACTAATGATGGACTATTGTGGCCTGAATGAAGTCACACCACCATTGAGTGCTGCCGTACTGGACATGCTAAAACTTCAGTATGAACTGGAGTCAAAGGCAGCCAAGTGGTATGCCACGATTGATATTGCCAATGCATTTTTCTCAATTCCCTTGGCAACAGAGTGCAGGCCACAGTTTGCTTTTTCTTGGAGGGGTGTCCAGTTCACTTGGAATCGACTGCTCCATGGCTGGAAACATAGCCCTACCATTTGCCGTGGACTGATCCAGACTGCACTGGAACAGGGGCAAGCCCCAGAACACCTGCAATACATTGATGACATTATAGTGTGGGGCGATACAGCAGAAGAAGTCTTTGAGAAAGGGAGGAAAATAATCCAAATCCTGCTGAAAGCCGGTTTTGCCATAAAACGAAGTAAGGTCAAGGGACCTGCACAGGAGATTCAATTTCTGGGAATAAAATGGCAAGATGGACGTAGACAGATCCCCACAGATGTAATCAACAGGATAACAGCAATGTCTCCACCAACTAATAAGAAAGAAACACAAGCTTTCTTGGGTGCAGTGGGGTTCTGGAGACTGCACATCCCAAATTACAGTTTGATTGTAAGCCCTCTCTATTATGTGACCCGTAAGAAGAATGATTTTAAATGGGGACCTGAGCAACAACAAGTCTTTGAGCAAATTAAACGTGAGATAATTCATGCAGTGGCCCTTGGACCAGTTCGGACTGGGCCAGATGTAAAAAATGTATTGTACACCGCAGCTGGGGAGAATGGCCCTACCTGGAGCCTCTGGCAGAAAGCTCCACGAAAGACTCGAGGTCGACCCCTTGGTTTTTGGAGTCGGGGATACAAAGGATCTGAGGCAAGCTATACCCCAACTGAGAAAGAGATACTGGCAGCCTATGAAGGGGTTCGAGCTGCTTCGGAAGTGATTGGCACCGAAGCACAGCTCCTCCTGGCACCCCGGTTGCCCGTACTGGGCTGGATGTTCAAAGGCAGGGTCTCCTCTACGCATCATGCAACTGATGCTACATGGAGTAAATGGGCTGCACTAGTTACACAATGAGCTCGAATAGGAAATCCCAGTTGTCCAGGCATTCTAGAAGTCATCATGGACTGGCCAGAGATCAAAGATTTCGGAATGTCACCAGAGGAGGAGGTGACACATGCTGAAGAGGCCCCACCATATAATCAGCTGTCAGAAAGTGAAAAGCAGTATGCCTTGTTTACTGATGGGCCTTGCCGTATTGTGGGAAAACATCGGAGATGGAAGGCAGCTGTATGGAATCCTCAACCACAAGTTGCAGAAACTGCTGAAGGAGAGGGTAAATTGAGTCAGTTTGCTGAGGTGAAAGCCATCCAGCTGGCCCTGGACATTGCTGAACGAGAAAAGTGGCCAGTACTTTATCTCTATACTGACTCATGGATGGTGGCAAATGCCCTGTGGGGGTGGTTGCAGCAATGGAAGCAGAGCAACTGGCAAGGTAGAGGTAAACCTATCTGGGTTGCTGCAGTGTGGAAAGATATTGCTGCCCGGGTGCAGAAACTGGTGGTGAAGGTACGTCATGTAGATGCCCATGTACCCAAGAGTCGGGCCACTGAGGAACACCAGAACAACTAACAAGTGGATAAAGCTGCTAAGATTGAAGTGGCTCAGATGGACTTAGATTGGCAATGTAAAAGTGAATTATTTTTGGCCCGGTGGGCCCATGACACTTCAGGCCATCAGGGCAGAGATGCAACATATAGATGGGCCCATGACTGAGGTGTGGACTTAACAATGGACACTATTGCCCAGGTTATTCATGAGTGTGAAACATGTGCTGCAATTAAACAAGCCAAATGGTTAAAACCTCTTTGGTATGGAGGACGATGGCTGAAGTATAAATATGGGGAGGCCTGGCAGATTGACTATATCACACTGCCACCAACCCGCCAGGGTAAGCGCCATGTGCTTACCATGGTGGAAGCAACCACCAGATGGCTGGAAACGTACACTGTGCCCCACGCCACTGCCCGGAACACTATCCTGGGCCTTGAGAAACACATTCTGTGGTGACACGGCACCCCAGAGAGAATTGAGTCAGACAATGGGACTCATTTCCGGAATAACCTTATAGACACTTGGGCCAAAGAGCATGGCATTGAGTGGGTATATCACATCCCCTACCATGCACCAGCCTCTGGGAAAATCGAAAGGTACAATGGGCTGTTAAAAACTCCACTGAGAGCAATGGGTGGGGGAACTTTCAAGCATTGGGATACACACTTACCAAAGGCCACCTGGTTGGTCAACACCAGAGGATCTGCCAACAGGGCTGGCCCAGCCCAATCAGAACTTTTACATATTGTAGAGGGGGACAAAGTTCCTGTGGTGCATATGAAGAATTTGCTGGGAAAGACAGTCTGGGTTATTCCTGCTTCAAGTAAAGGTAAACCCACTCGTGGGATTGTTTTTGCTCAGGGACCTGGATACACTTGGTGGGTAATGCGGGATGATGGGGAAGTCTGACGTGTACCTCAAGGGGATTTAATTTTAGGGGAAAACAGCCAATGAACTTAATTGTATGTTGTTGCCTGCTGTGTAATACTTTAATAGCTCATCAACCAGATGTCTTCAGACCACCAGCGACTAGCCCTGACTTCCCTTCAACCATCATCCCAACAGAGAATGAACTTTGACAGAACCAGACAAGTTCTACAGTAAGGGAATGATCAGCATCAGCAGGCAACGACCCAATACTGCACGCAGCCTCTCCTGTTCTGAAAGACCATTACAAGAGATGGAGCCTGACATCATGGGTCAGATGGACTCATCAGCTTTATAGGGACTAGTCCATGCACTAAGATAGAAGTGCATTGAGATCAGAGTGATGGTATATTGAAAATGTAGGATCTGAGCATGTCGTGAATGGTATGGAATAAGGGGTGGATAATGTCCTGTGTTTAGCAGCGGCAGTCATTTTTTTCTCCTTCTTAGTAGCTGGTGCAGTGCTGTGTTTTGGCTTTCAGGCTGGGAACTAAGCTGATGAAAATGATGTTTCTGTTTGGCCAGGGACTTTGTGATTCTCATGCTCTGCCAGGGAGGAGGGGAAGCTGGGAGGAGGCGGAGACAGGACACCTGACCCAAGCTGACCAAGGAGGTATTCCATACCACAGCACGTCATGCCCAGGGGGGAACTGGGAGTGGCCGGGTCAGACTCGTGGTTCTGCGCATGGTATTGTGCTCCTTTCCCTTGCTATTTTCTCTTATCATTGTTGTCGTTGGTGGTAGCGGTGGTGATTTGTATTGTACATTAGTTGCTAGACTGTTCTTATCTCAGCCCGTGGGAGTTGCATTCTTTCGATTCTCCTCCCCATCCCTCTGGGAACGGGGAAGGGGGGGCAGCCCCTGGGGAAGGGGGGGGACACTAACGTGGGCCTCGATTGCTTCCAGCCTGGCACCACTCACTGGGAGTAAGTGCACAAGTTGTCTGGCTGGGGTTAAACCACAACAACAAGTCGAAAGTGCAAACGTGGTCACCTCTGACCTAGAGGAAGAAGACCCCGAATCAGAACTGGAACCAGACCCAGTGTCTCCGGCAGTACCGGACTTGTACCCTCCCCCTTCTGATCCCGACTCAGACTCAGACAATTCAGACAGTTCGGCTCGTCGGCAGATGCGAACCAGCCTCAGTGATGGTCAACTGCGACAGCTGCTGAAGAAATTAAAGTATTGAAGGCAAAAGAAACCTCCGAACCCTCTGCCCCACCCTCCTACAATCCAGTAGCAAAGAAAGGGGAGTGGGAGGGGGGTGTTGGGCATGGGGTAGGGGATTACGGTAATAAACCTGCTAAAGGTTGGCGTGGGATGGTCAAAGATGCAATTGCTATGGGGGAATTTTCGGCTATGGGTCCCTCGGCATTCCCGGTGTTTAACCCTCCACAGGGGGGAAAGGAGTGGGAGGCATTGGATTTAAAGGCAGTAAAGAAGGCGCGTCAACTGGTAACATCCTATGGGTTAAAATCATCGTATACTTGGGCAATTACTGCACATATTTTTTCTGCATATATCTTAGCACCATATGATATCTGTATGATAGCTCAATTGTTGCTTACTCCCCACCTTCAGATATGGTTTAAAGGGAGCACAGCAGAGGAAAAGGCTGGATACAAGGCTACTGCCTTTTCTGCTGCTGTTAAACCCCTTTTACAATCAGGTTAGGGCAATCGTGGGGGTGATAAAGGTATGAGATGTTATAATTGTGGACGGACGGGACATTTTAGAAAGAAACAGTGTACTGTAAAGAAAATCAGTCCAGCAACCCCCCCCCCCCCCGTGGGGTTACTGGTTTTGCAGATAAATGTATTAGAAGTGACAAATTTGGACACAAGACAACTGAATGTCGTTGCTTTGCAACCTAGCTTGCCTAGCCCTTTAATGATACCTCAGGGTTGGGATTTAATAGTAATTGATTTAAAAGACTGTTTTTTTCACAATTCCTCTACACCCAAGCGATTGTGAAAAATTTGCTTTCTCTGTCCCAGCAATTAACAAAGGAGAGCCTCCTAAGAGATATGAATGGGTTGTTTTACTTCAAGGTATGAAAAAATCTCCTGTTCTTTGCCAAGTGTATGTTGCCTGAGTATTTCAACCAATCCAATAAAAACTGCAAAAATGTGTTATCTATCACTATATGTATGATATCCTAAATGCAGGCAGATTTAAACAAGGACCATCTGCTCTACCTGCTACAATCGGAATTAGCCAAAGCAGGACTGGTAATTGCACCAGACAGAGAGCAGCATGAAGCCCTTGGAAATATCTCGGGTGGATCATTTCCAGAACTGAAATTAGGCCTCAAAAAGTTAAAATTACCACACAGATAAAAACCTTGTCTGACGTACAGAAATTGATGGGTGATATTCAATAGATCTGCCCTTTGTGTGGAATCACAAATGATGATCTGACTGATCTCATGCCCCTTCTACAGGGTGAGTCAAAAAAAAAAAAAAAGAAAAAAAAAAAAGGTCTATTAAAAGCTCAGAATGAGGCCTTAGATCACATCATGACAAAAATCACTACCTCTTATGCTGCTCAATGTGGAATCCAGGTTATTCTGTTTATTGTCAACATTTAGTTGACCATTTAGTCTTTTAGAATGGATTTTCCTATGTAAAACTGTAACTACTGTAACAATCAGTTAGAAGTATTTGTTCTTTTGATTATACGAGGTCGCTCACGTTGTCAGGAAATTATGGGCTGTGATCCATCACAAATTTGTTTGCCACTTACCAGGGTATGGTTAGACTGGGCACAACAATCTAGCGCTGCTGTTCAGTTTGCTCTGATAGGTTTTGTTGGTCCTCTTAATATACATTTTCCACCTCATAATATGTTTACAATGCTAAAGAATAATCAGTTTGAAGATGTTACCTTTTATCCTAGTAAACCTGCTGTAGGATTAACTGCCTTTACAGATGCAAGCAAAATCAATCACACAGCTGGATATGTTTGACAAACAGACGATGGTTGGAAAGAGCAGAAGATATTTGGTCATTTTTCCAATTTGCTACAAACACTAGAGCTAAGTGCTGTTATTGCAGTATTTCAACGATGGCCTGACACTCCTCTTAGTATTGTCTGCGATTCTTTATATGTTGTAAGCATTGTTCAACGTATTGAAAGGGCAATTTTACAAGAAGTCACTAATCACAGGTTGTGGATCTTGTTAAAAACCTTACTACATCTTGTGAATACTTGTAAATGTACATATTTTATTATGCATATTCGCAGTCATTCAGGCCTTCCAGGAAGCCTTAGTGAAGCCAGTAACAAAGTGGATAAATTAGTTGCCCCAGCATGGGCAAGACCCTCTCTAGATATCTTTCAACAAGCTCGAGCATCCCATGCCTTCTTCCATCAATCAGCAAAGATGTTAGTTTGACAGTTTGGACTGTTCCCAACAGATGCCCGAGGCATTGTGCAATCTTGTCCCGATTGTCAAGGCCAAGCAGCCAAGCAGTAGGTATAGGCCTTGGAGTCAACCCTCGAGGCCTCCAGCCTCTTCAGCTTTGGCAAATGGATGTGATTCATGTACCCTTTTTCAGGAAACTGAAATATGTCCATGTTACTACTGACACTTTTTCTCACTTTGTCTGGGCCACTCCTCTGGCTGGTGAGACTGTGCGCCATGTAATCATACATCTACATAGTTGTTTTGCAGCTATGGCAGTACCTTTACAGCTAAAACCAGACAATGCATCTAGCTACACTTTCTAGATTTTTGAATACTTGGGGTATTTCTCATATCACTGGTATTCCTCATTCTCCTACAGGACGAGCTATTATTGAACGAACACATCAAACTTTGAAACAGTTGTTGGAAAAACAAAAACGGGGGAAGAAGGACTTACACCAATAGCAAGAATACACAAAGCTGTATATGTTATGAATTTTTTGCGGTTGACAGGAGATTTTAATGACCCCCCTGCTATAATACATGGTTAGGCATTAGGTTTGGGTTATATGACCAAAACTCTGGGTATTCTGGTCCAGTACAAGGATTTGGAAACGGGCATTTGGAAAGGTCCTGCGGAAGTAAAACTAACTGATCAAGGTAATATGTGTGTAATTACAGATTCTGGTCTGCAGTGGGTGCCAGCTCGAGGGGTGAAACACTGGAAAGAGTCAGCACTGCCCCAGGATACCCTCCTTGTCAGTGATTGAATGAATTGAAATTTGAGCTTAGGACAGAAACTCTTAGAAAAGGCTCAAATATTGTAATTTATTTTAAAGTGTCCAGATCTCTACTCATATTTTTTTCATCGATTATTCTATAAAACACTTTGGATTTTTGAAAAATTGTAGTAGGTTTGACAGGCACTTGACTGACATCATGTTGATTAAATACCATTTCCTCTGACAACCCCAGTGAGACCTCCTACTCACAGTAAATACATGACCTAATTGAATCCTTTTTTTAAAATGCTTTTGCATTTCAAACTGTAAAAGTGACATCAGGCCTCCTTCTCCCACGCAGCTCAAATACCTTCCTGATGGCTCTTTTTGACCTGCCACTCAGGTAATAATATCAGCACTCTTGGTAAATGCATTAGGATATTTCTAGTGTGTACTGATTGAGAAATGGGGAAACAGAGGTTTGGGATTTTTGGTTGGAAAATGCATGAGTTCAAGCACAGGATCAAAAATGTGAGCTAGCTTAGCTTTATAAAGACAGAATATCACAAGCCTGCATTGGTTTAGCAGTGGTCTTCTGCCTCAATTTCAATGAAATAAAATTATATTAGAATTGCTTGGGAGGAAATAAGGCTTTACATACATTTTTATTGATTTCATACTTCACATTAAGATGTTTCTATAGAACAAGAAAAAATTATATCAAGGTATGATAGCAAAAATTCTTAATTAATATTAAATTATTACTTTCACCCCTAAATACACTACCTTTTACTTAGAAGAAGCCAATCTATTGTTTATTTGGGCATGTGTTACTGATACACCCCAGCTCGATCATTTGGCAGTAGCTATCTGGCTGCATCTTGTGGGTATTGATGAAAGCAGTAATAATTTAAAGTTGAGGGAGGCACTTTTGACAGCAACATGCATGTGTAATGATTGTCTCTGGTTGTATTTTCTGCTTCTGAGAATATAATATACCGTCGCAAGCATTTTATACTTCAAAGGTATCTTAGTCAAAAGCTCATTCAGTATCATGATTGCAGGCACCTTCTATCTCTAAATATCTGATACTGGATAAAGCTAAGTGTTATTTCTGGTGCCTAAATATCTTTTACACCTGTGGATATAGCTCAGTATAACCAAATGTTTTCCTATAGGCTACACTGACACAGTCCAGTTCCATAAATACAATAGATTTATAATTGTGTGATAATTCAGTTGAAAACATTGAAATAATTCAACAGCCATTCTGTTATTTCCCTGGCTCCCATGTCATCCTGTCTCACTGGTTTTAGATGCAGGTAGCTGGTATGGGGAGTGTCTAATAGGCAGTGTTGTAAAGCACTGCAGGTCTTGACCAGCTCTCTAAAAGTTACAGAATTCATCAATTTTCAGATGTTTTGGAAGTATTCAGTGTCTTCTGAGTATCCTTGGTTAGGTATGAAATAAAACATTTAGTCTTGTCACAAATACAGCTCTGTGTTTTGGGGGAAAAAAAGTGACAGAGGGTTTTCGAGTGTTTCTTCCTTTTCTGTTTCTTTTATTTGTTCTATGAACATATGCGTTCCTTTGGAAACAGATGAACTTCTCCAATTCGCATTACTCCTTTCTCACTGTGCCTGTACCCAGCAAATCAATAAAATGAAAGGTTACACATTATATCTGTGGTTTGCCTCATTTTGTGGACTCTCAGGCTTTAAACAGCATATGAATGACATTTTTCTGGTTATATTTCATCTATTAAATTGTAATTTACAACATTAAATGTTTCAGTAGATGTAATGTTTTTAAGATTTAGTTTTATTTCTCATTATCCTACTTTGGTAATAAATGAAACTAAGTCAAGTCTGTTTTGCCCATGATGGTAATTGGTGAGTGATCTTTCCCTGTCCTTATCTCAATCCAGGAGCCTTTGTTATATTTTTCCCTCCCATGTCCAGTTGAGGAAGGAGAGCGATAGAGCTGCTTTGTGCGTGTATTGTCTAGCCATGATCACGCTGTTCCATCTGTAATGATTATAAATTAATTTTATCTCTATCCACACTTAAGAATTTATTGCCTGAATGTTAATTGTTATCTGGGGAATAACAAATTGTTGGAAGAGAGCAGTGTGATTTTTTTCCTCTGCTGGCATGGGAATGACACTGAAAGGACTGAGATACTTCCTATATGTTCTTGGAAGTAACAGCAACTTAAAAAAGGTACTAACTGTGAGTGTACACCAATTTCCGGTTTCCTCCTCCAGGAAGAACTGGCATAAACTGCTTTACCAACCTTCGGAGAGAAATGTAAATATAACAGTGCCCTTCACTATTAATAAGGAAGTGAGAAGATTCACACATTTAAGTATGGTGTTTAGAGCCTGAATGAGTAATTCATAATAGCAGATAATTTGCAGTGTGTAAGGAATTGAGTCACTGTCATCCCTTTCTATTCATGGATAATCTGTAAAGCAGGGTTCTGGGAGGTCAGAGTGAGTGATGAGTATCTTTGAATTCATATTGGGAATGCATATGTGTGCATGATCTGAAACTCTGAGCCTTAATCTGTCATGTCCAGAGAAGCTAGTCTTTTACAACATAGAGAAAGATGACCAAGCTGCAAGACAACCAAAATGAGCTCCACCAAGTCTCGACTGCTTGTGAAGATTACTTGTGGCCACTGCTATCAAGTCTGTGTCTGCTTCTCTTTCCAGGAGGACCTCAAGAATCTGTTCAAATGATCCAGCTGCATCAGTGCTGCACTAAATTCATTATGTAAAGTAGTTGAGTTAAACGTCACAAAAGGCATGTCCAAAAGTTGGAGTACCTCAGTGATCTCTAATTAAAAAATGGGCTTTTCTAGTGTTTACAAATTCAGATACTTTTTTCCTAAGGAGTACTCAACTCTTCTTTAAAGTAGCTGATCTGTCTGCATTGATCTGCTAATATTCAGAAGGCATGGATGCATTTTTTCTTAACATATGCTTAGCTCCAGTGTTCAATGTTTTCTGTTAGAGCAAAGTGCTTCTGGAAATAGCTTTCTGCTAAGAGACAATGGACGGAAACTGTATATGAGAGGTTAAGTATCTGTGGTTTATTTTGATCTGCCTTTGCCTGTCTTTTTTCACATTTTCCTGGCACTGGCTACAAACACTGATTCACCTCTGGATTTCCCCACCCCATCTTGAAAGTAAAATCCAGGATAATCATTAAAAAACTTGAACTGAAAATTGTATGATACATTCTAGTGTAAATTTTGGAAGTCTTTCAAACTTGATGTTTAGCGTAAGTTCACACACACAGAAGTAAGGAAGTAGTAGTCACAATGAGAACTAATGGTCAGGAGAGAAAAAAAAGTTGTCAGTGTCATACTTCTGGGCTGGTGGTGTTTATGGCTTCTTTCAGGCAAATTCAGTAAATGACAACCTTGGCAGATCTCTGCTGTAGCTGGTCAATGTGTTTCCTGTCCTAATTCTTCAGGTATGAAGAACAGAAATGGCAAGGACCGTATGTGGAGCAGAGGAAATGGCAGGTGTGTATATCTGCTCTGGAGATGAACGAGATGGCTCCAGGCCAGTTGGTATGCCCGCATTAAGTCTTAAAGAGGTGATGGACCACACTGCTGCTGCTCAGACCAAAGCAGTAACTAGTCATGTCAAATCTTTTATTGAGAAATACATTGGGTTGGTCTTCTCTGGAAGCAAGAGCAAAAGTTGAAGACTGAAACTGGGCTGAACACGTGAAGGACTTTTTGTGTATGATGTGTGATGGCTTAAAAAAAAAGGCAGACCTCTAGAAACTTTGTGTGGTGTGTGTGACAGACACAAGGCCTTGGGAGCAAGCTGTCTCAGAAAGGTGCTAGACAGGTTTCTGACCTCTTCATTTCTCTGTTGAAATATGTTGCTTGGTGTCCTGTAGAACACAGTAATTTCTGATGGCTGACTAATGAGTGTTTCCAACAGCTAACACATTAACAGAAGCCTCACTAGCTCAGTTCTTCATCAAGCAAAGAAAGGCTCACAGTGTGCAGTGACCTGATCACACATAAAGAGCATGGGGTGTGGGGATTACCAAAACATGAAAAGTTGGCCTTTAAACATCCAGTTATTCTTTTCCATACCTATAAGCCAAGTAAACCTGTGCTTTATGGGTCTAGAACCAAGTTTCTGAGATCACTTGCTATTAAAGTCTTATACTTGCCTATCAAGGAAATAGAGCGGAAGCTTCACTATTACTCTGAGTATAATGTTTTGCTATGTTGAGTTAACTCAAAATACGCTGTTTCAAACTACTTCCATGAAAATAATCTCCTTTGTGCCATGCATCTCTGGATTCTGTAGGTGAGCATTGGAGGAATATACCTGCTATCACCATGTGCAGGCCCGAAGGGTTTACCCACACTTGCAAAGCCCTGTAGCGACAGGCGAGGGATGAAACGGCAGGTGATAAGGTGCACTGGAAGTCGCAGACCCAACCCTGCATGCAGGCGGTTCAGGACATTGGTCGCTCAAGTCTGACCCAGGAGATGACAGTCTTGTTCGGCAGCATCCTGAATGACCAAGCAGCCTTTTCCAAGGACAGCACTGCTTGCTCCATATGGAGAGAGGCCTAGAAAAGGTGGCCTAACCAAAGCTCATCTTCCCCTCCACCTGGTTGGCTAGCCGCGGCCAATGGGCATCTTCTATTGCGGTCAATTAAAGACAAAGAGACAAAGGCATACACCTGCCTCCAAGGGTGTGTCCAGATTGACACTCGCATGTTGGAACATCAGAACAGTGAACAGTGGGCGTCCTGAGCACCGTTCTGCGCTAATTGCCCATGAATTGTCACGACTTAACATCGATATCGCTGCTCTCAGTGAAGTTCGCCTTCATGAGGAAGGTAGCCTCAAAGAACATGGTGCTGGCTGTACACTCTACTGGTCAGGCAAACCCAAAACTGAAAGTCATCTTTCTGGAGTCGGCTTCATGATTAAAAACTCCATCATCTCTAAATTTGAAAATTTGCCGATAGGTCATTCCGACCGTATTATCTCCTTACGTCTTCCACTACACAATAAGCAACACATTGTTCTTTTCAGCATATATGCTCCAACTCTGCAAGCTGACCCTGCGGGAAAAGAAAAATTCTACTCCGACCTGCGTCACCTCACTCAGAAAGTTCCTATAGAAGATAAGATCATAATCCTTGGTGATTTCAACGCCGGAGTAGGAAAGAACTTTGAAGCCTGGAAAGGAGTACTAGGCAAGCACGGTGTTGGCAGCTGCAATGATAACGGTCATCTCTTACTAGAGTTCTGTGCAGAGCAACAGCTTACCATCACCAACACTATCTTCCAGCAGAAAGACAGCTGGAAGACAACCTGGATGCATCCTCGATCTAAACACTGGCACCTTATTGACTATGTTTTAGTGCGCCAGAGAAATATTCGTGATGTCTGCCAGACCAGAGTGATGCCTAGTGCAGAATGCCAAACAGACCACCGCCTTGTGCATTGCAAACTTAATTTCCACTTCAAGCCCAAACCTAAGAGGGGCGGCATTCCAAGGAGGAGGCTCAATGTTGATAATCTTCAAATAGCTGCAGTGAGGGACAGCTTTCAGGCTAACCTTCAAACTAGGCTTGAAGACCAACTTATAGATTCTTCTCCTGAAGCGCTTTGGCAACATATCAAAAAAAGCATCCTGCAGTCCTCCGTAGAATCCATTGGGTTCTCCTCAAAGAAAAACAAAGACTGGTTTGACGATAGCAACCAGGAGGTCCAGGAATTGCTGACAAAAAAGAGATCTGCTCATCAAGCACACCTCGCTCAGCCACTCTGCCATGTAAGAAAAGCAGCCTTTCGTCTTGCATGTAGCAAACTCCAACAGAAACTTAGAGACATCCAGAACAAGTGGTGGCTCAACCTAGCAGAAAAGACTCAACTATGTGCAGATTTGGGTGACCACAGAGGATTCTATGAGGCTCTGAAGGCAGTGTATGGACCCACATTCCAGGTGCAAAGCCCCTTACTTGGTGCAGATGGCCAAACGCTTCTTACAGATAAAATCTCCATCCTGAATCGTTGGTCTGAACATTTTCAAACCCTCTTTAGTGCAAATCGTGTAGTCCAAGGCGAAGGAATCCAGCACATTCTGCAACATCCAGTGAAAAACGAATTGGATTTAGCCCCTACCATGGGAGAGACTCTTAAGGCCATACAGCAGGTGAAAACTGGCAAGGCAGCTGGGGTTGACGGAGTCCCACCTGAAATATGGAAGCATGGAGGCCAAGCACTTCACGCTAAATTTCATGAGCTAGTTGTGTGCTGTTGGGAACAAGGCAAAATACCATCAGACTTTCGTGACGCAATCATCGTCACTCTGTATAAGAAAAAAGGTGCCAAGTCAGACTGCTCAAACTACCGTGGTATAACTCTGCTCTCCATTGCTGGTAAAATTCTTGTAAGAATACTATTGAACAGACTAGTACCTGCTATCGCAGAAGAACTTCTACCTGAAAGTCAGTGTGGTTTCAGGGCTAATCGAAGTACCACAGACATGGTATTTGTTTCAGACAATTGCAAGAATAGTGTAGAGAACAGAATAAGGGGTTATACGTAACTTTCGTTGACCTCACCAAAGCTTTTGACACTGTGAGCAGGAAAGGCTTATGGCTGATCTTAGAATGATTAGGTTGTCCCCCCAAGTTCCTCAAAATGATTATTCTGTTACATGAGGATCAGCAAGGCCAAGTCAGGTATGGCAATGCACTCTCTGAGCCTTTCCCAGTAACCAATGGTGTGAAACAAGGTTGCGTTCTCGCACCGACCTTATTCACAATCTTCTTTAGCATGATGCTCCAAAGGGCTACAGCAGACCTCGACGAACAAGACGGCATTTATATTCGATATCGTACCGATGGTAGCCTATTCAATCTAAGGCGACTGAAGGCCCACACTAAGACCCTAAACCATCTTGTCCGTGAACTGCTCTTTGCTGATGATGCTGCCCTTGTTTCCCACACAGAAGCAGCTCTGCAGCGTTTAACATCTTGCTTTGCGGAGGCGGCTGAGGTTTTTGGGCTGGAAGTCAGCTTGAATAAGACAGTAGTCCTCTACCAACCTGCACCGCAAGAAGATCATCGCCATCCCCATACTACCATCGGCGAGTCAGACCTTAAGACAGTTCAGCAGTTCAGCTATCTGGGAAGCATCATATCCTCGGATGCCATGATCGACAAAGAGATAGACAACAGAATAGCAAAGGCATATAGAGCCTTTGGAAAACTCCATAAAAGAGTCTGGTGTAATAAACACCTGAAGAAAAGTACAAAGATCAGTGTCTACAGAGCCATTGTATTGTCTACTCTTTTATATGGGTCTGAATCATGGGTCATCTACCGTCATCACCTGCGACTCCTGGAACACTTTCATCAGCGCTGCCTCCGTACAATTCTAAACATCCATTGGACTGACTATGTGTCTAATGTTACTGTCCTCGAACAGGCAGGGGTCACCAGCATCGAGGCCACATTGCTGAAACTGCAGCTGCGCTGGGCAGGGCACATCTCTAGGATGAAGGATCACCGCCTCCCCAAGATCGTGTTTTATGGTGAACTTGCCACCAGTAGACGCAAGAGAGGTGACCCAAAGAAGAGATATAAGGACTCCCTGAAACAATACCTTAGCCTTGGCCATATTGACTACCATCAGTGGTCCACCTTGGCCTCCAATCGGGAGACTTGGAGGCACACCATCCATAATGCCGCTGACTCCTTTGAGAGTTCACGAAGAACTAGTCTCGAGGAGAAAAGACAACGCAGGGAGAATCATGTCCCACCTGTTCCACCCAAGGAGACCCTCTGCTGTGCTTTTTGTAGCCGGATTTGCCTATCCCACATTGGCCTTCTTAGTCATCAGCGCGCTTGTAGTAAGCGTGGGTAAAAGCCCTTCCCAAATCTTCGTTCACGAAGTCAAGCCATGATGATGACCATGTGCTGCAGTTGTTAATTTGCATAAATTCTATCTGACCATCTTATTGTGGACTGAGAAGTAAATTTTGAGTGGCTGTAAGAGTTTGAATGGGATAGAGGTATCAGACTGAAAAGCTTCACTGTAGACAGTGTGCCATTTTCTCTCGACATGAAAGAAAGTTTTCAGATCAGTCTGCTGAAACACTTGAATTTCTGGTATTTCCAATAGTTTATTTTTGAGTTATTTTGACATTTTCAGATTGACATTTCTAATTCTACTCTGTGAGAGCTTTCTTCAGAAGCGATATGCAGCATTTTGTTCAGCATTTGTTGCAAAAGAATTCTGGAGATATTTTTAGAGGAGAACATTATCAGAAAGTCCTAGGAAATGCTGAACAAGGCTTGAAAATAAAGAATGCATGTAGCAGATGTAGTTTGGAATGAGAAATCAAATTATCTCAGTTTTCAGAATTTTTGTACTGCACTTTTACTAGACTCGGTCTTTGAGTGTGATAGTAACAATTATCTATTTGTCAGTTTTTTTCTGTTACTTTTAGAATTTTGGACTGTATTTAAACTTAAAAAGGTATATGAAGATGGGTATAAAACTTCAATTTGTTAATCATAGGTTTTTTGTCCTTAATATGGAAATGAGGCTTTCTGAGCAAAAGAATTTTATTTAAGACCATGATGAAAGACGTTGCTCGTGTAGCTACATCATATTTCTACTGTTTATATTGATGAAAGACTACAGTTGCAATCTTAAATGCAGAAGACACAAGTTATCTGGAAGTTCATTAAAGTAGCAATAAGAATGTGTAAAATCAGTGTCAGTCTATTTCAACTTCTTCAGAATAGGTCCTTCTTTCTAGTTCATTTTCAACTTTAAATTTATGTATTCTCCCTCTGTCCTTCAAACCAAAACCTGACTCATTGACTTTAAATTATTCAAAGGATTCCTATTGATTTTGGACAGATCAGAGCTATTGTTTTGTGGTTTTGTGCAGCTTATCTCTGATCTAAACATCCTTTCACAGTATCACAGTATGTTAGAGATTGGAAGGGACCTCAAAAGATCATCTAGTCCAATCCCCCTGCCGGAGCAGGAACACCTAGATAAGGTTACCCTGGTGAACCTTTCCACTTCAAACTTTTAAAATATATCTTGGTGGGGTTTTTTTTTGTTTGGTTTCTTTTTTGTTTGTTTTGTTTTTTTGTTTGTTTGTTTTTTAATTTTCTGTTTCTTTTGGCTCCCATTGCTGTTAAATAAGGTTTTGGCTTATAATCACCTGTGAATAATCCATGGAAGGAGAAGTTTCTGGCAAGCATGGAGCTCTCTGCTGTCTCTGTGCAGCCACTATTGTATGTTTTCCTTTCTCACTGCCTCCCTTTTATATCATAAGAAACACTTGCTCTTTTGGTCTGACTACTTTCATTCTTACCTTTATGTTCTTACTCCTTGCAGACATTCTTCTGCTTCAGAAGAGTTGTTTGTTTCCACTCCAACTCCATCTTTTCTTGTCACATTCTCGGTCTAATATGTGATATATGAAGTTTGCCCATCACTCTTACTTTCTGGTACTTCATCTTGGAATGCAGTAACTTGCACTATTTATTTGGGGTGTGTGGCAATGGTGATGCAGCAGTTGGCTCAGCACAGAGGGGACCAGTGGAGATTACTATGTCTCGACTAAAACTTCTGTTTGCGGTATACACACTTGCATTTAAAATAATTTATTGTAAAAGAGAGATTACCTTTAGTATAGTGGTGAATAAGGGAAAGCACAGATCTGTCAATGAAGCTGGAGAACTGGTACATGAGCTGTCTTGCAAATGTGTATAGGGCACTATCTGCTACTATGAATACCAATATATGAGGGAAAAAGGACTCATGAGGATAGTGGCTGTGAAAACTTGTGTGTGAATAGATAGGAAAGCCCAACCTGAAAAAATGGCAAAAGTAATAACCAAGGCCTAACCAGATATTGGATGGGAGGGAAAGAGTTGTCAGTGACATGCAAGTGATAAGTCTGAGTGACAAGAGGCAGCACAGTGCCTTGCATGACTAGGAAAAAAGCTTGAGTGGGAAGGTCAGGATTCCATTTTTGCCTTGTCGAGATGCAGCTGAAATAGCAGCAGCCATACGGAGATGTCAGAATACAAAGATGAAGGATGAATCATTCACTCTGAAATGATGGTTGTATTTGTACTTCTAGAGAGGACCAGCCAGAGGCACAGTACTGAGGGAAATGAGAAGAACAGGTGAAAAGACCTGTACTGTTGTTGGAATCGTGATTCCCCCTCTGGAGAGGAAATCTGGAAGGCTATCTGATTTGTAAAAGGAGGATTAAAAGCCTGAGCAATTAAATTTATTATGCTACTTTATCTGATTCCTTTATTGAGTTCGCTTCCTCAAATTTTACCTTTCTAGTTTCTGCAAGTACACTCATATATTGAGATTTTTTTGAAGAATCATTTTAGAATGTGCTTTGTCAGCATGCATCTATTTTACTTTTAAAGCTGTGAGACAATTTCTGTTCCATATATTGTCATTATTAAGAAGTTAAACTGAGTGTATTTGCAGTGCTGGAGTTTTTACAGCTAATTGATGTAATAAAATTAAGGTACTCTGTTGTTGTAGTTCTGTATTAGTTGTCTGTTTTTTCTCCTCTTGAAGACAAGCAGCCACATTTGTCCTGAAAAGCTTATTGCAAGTCAGTATCTTGACACTGATGGAACAGCAGTTGTACAAAACAGTAGATAACATGCTGATTGATGGCTTTTGATTCACAGTATTAAATGAAAAGGGAATTTTTATTAAATAAACAGTCTAGAATGTCATTATACTGAAATACCTAGTACCTTCAGTAATGGTTTTCTGCTGCTTTGACTCACAAACTCCTAGGTGAAAGGATGCTACAATTGCTTGCCAGTCCTCTCACATGGGAAACCATTGGGTTCAGTTCTACAGGCTGATTCTGATCTCATGTTGATCATGTTGTTGTAGTACTTCCATGGGACCACAGCTTCTGTTTCTTGGCAAGTTGCTTGCCTTTGTTAGATGAAAGATTAAAGTTTCCACTTTTGTTGCTGTGTCTTAGTTGGCCACTGTGTTGACAGTAGTGGTATTAGTGATAGTGAAGAGGGTAAAGCTTCCAGAATGGGTAATCATAATAGTCTGTCTTGAGACCATAACAATGGGAGGGCAGGAGCAGAAAGTCCTTAGAAAATATTGTACATACTTACTTTTTGTAAGTAATTACAGTACTCGATTATTGTTTAAGCAAGAGCTCAACAGTATATAAGGTTGGGCAAGAATTTAGTGGTAGATGATACGATAAATGTATAACCTCTAGTTACCTTAGCTGATTATAATACTAAATCCCACACCTTTATAACGGGATTTTATGGGAAGTATAGGAACAACTTGTGTTGTGGTTTAAGCCCAGCCAGCAACAAGAGCCACGCAGCCACTTGCTCACTCCCCACCCCCTTCCTTGCGCCGCTCCTGGAGGGATGGGGAGGAGAATCGAAAGAATGTAACTCCCACAGGTTGAGATAAGAACAGTCCAGTAACTAAGGTATAACACAAACCACTGCTGCTACCACCAGTAATAATAATGATAAGGGAAATAACAAGGGGAGAGAATACAGTTGCTCACCACCCACCAACCAATACCCAGCCTGACCCAAGCAGCGACCAGGGCCTTCTGGGTATCTAGCCCCAGTTTACATACTGGGCATGACTCCCTGTGGTATGGAATACCCCTTTGGTTAGTTTGGGTCAGGTGTCCTGTCGCTGCTTCCTCTTGGCTTCCGCTCCTCCCTGGCAGAGCATGAGACGGAGAAAGTCCTTGGTCAAAGTGAACATTACTGAGCAACAACTAAAAACATTGGTTTTATCAGCTCTGTTCCCAGGCAGAAAGTCAAAAACACAGCACTGTACCACCTACTACAAAGGAGAAAAATGACTGCTACTGCTGAAACCAGAACACCTTGGTATGAGGAACAAGTTAAAAGTCAAGTTATATGTTTGAGACTTAGTGTGTTGATTTACTTTAACACACTGGGTAAAATAACCCTACTTTGGGAATGATAGCATACTCCTGAAGTATTTGGAGGTGAAAGCTCTAATACAGAATGGGACTAGGAGTATATTACTCCTGATCTATCATTTAATGTTAGGTACACATACATCCTGACTTGTACTGCTTTCTTAACTATGCTATGCCCTGTACCTTATCTCTCAGCTGATCCTGCAATGACTCTTTTGAAAGCCTCTGTATGCTGAGAAATGTGAATTTAATCTACAGACTTTGAATCTCTCAGTAGATCTCATAGTCATTCCTCACTGACTTTTCAGCTCCCAAGTTAAACCTTAGCAGAAGGGCATGAATACCTGGGTATTCCTAAATGCCCAGGCCTTGAATAAATAGGACATTTTCAGCATTTGTTCATATTCTGCTCTTTCACACGCAGATGGACAGCTGGATCTTGCTGTGCTTAGACATGGATCTTGGAAAAGCAAGTTCAAACTCAAAGAAAAAAGTGGGTAACCAAGCTATCCTGACTTCTTTTTTTTTGCCATATTAGCCTAACAAAGTATTTCTACTTATGTTCTTGCTGGGTTGAAGCTTTCTGTGTTACAGTTCTGGGGACAGGAAGGCCTTTGAACTCTGTTTCACATTCTTCATGTAACTCTCAATATTTGACAAAGACTCCTAATTCCACCACTGTACTTGGTGCTTGTGTGGTTTGGCTGTGGGACAGGGTGGCACAATCAAAATCACTTCCCACCTGCAATTGACTGCTGTGATGAAGACGGGAAGTGTTTCTGGTCTTGTCTGTGGATATAGCAGCTCTTGTTTCTCACCTCCCCATGAGCAGTATGTCATATAGGACTGGAAATGCTGCCCAAGAGTGCCTTCTTGTTAGGGGAGGTGGGGGATTTAAATTCCTGCTGTACTGCTTCAGGCCATGGCCTGTGTTATTTGTGTAGCAGTATTTGTCATCCACACAAAAGGGAAATGGGAGCTCCTCTTAAAGACTGATGTGATGATCAACTGGAGAGATAGAGTAATGCAGAGTAATGCTAGATTTTGATTACTATTAAAGTGAGTTTAAGTTTATGTCATTAAATAGTAATTACTGAGTTTGAGTAAAATTCAGCATTTTTATTTATCCTGCTTTCAGGGAACAAAATTACTCTGAGATTTAAGCAGATTAGTTTCTAAAACCATGTAAAATAATGTTCATTGTAATAAGTTTGTCCTTTTGACACTCTTATGAAACTACTCTAAAATATCTTCAGAGATGCTGATATAAGTACCTTCAGCTTTGAAGGGCAGGAGTCTCCATTTAGTCTGTCATCTTTTTTTAACTGTGTCTGCTTAATCTCTTCAGTCCAGATATATTCACCAGCAACCTCCTCAATGTATAAAATATTTATGAACTGCAGAGAACTCCAGTCAAACTCATGTGTTTTCTCAAGGGAAACAATATTAAAACAGCCTGTTATATGTTAAAAGCCTTTGCATAGTATCTGTTTGAATTAATGACTTGTTGCCATTAGGCAATATGTCAAAATGTTAGCTTAAAACTATTTTTCTAATAGCTACCTTAAAATGGTAATTTTTACTGTGGAATGGATAGATAAAAAAAAATGAATAGACTGCTGATTACTGTACTGAAAAAAAGAAAAATTAATATATACCTCTGCCTTTAAAATTCTTCTAAAACCATAAACTAATTAAAAAGAATCAAGTCTATAAAGCACAACAAGCAGCAAGTAACCTCATTAGACTTTAAAAGGTAAATGGGACAATTATAGGCAAATACAAATATTTACCTAAGCAACCTCAGTTCAGTAGCTAACAGAAGAGTAGATGGTACTACTGACTGTCACTTTAATGAATCATCTTACTTTAATGAATTGTAAATGAAACTAAAACCTTATTTCAGAAAAATATATGCTGCTGCCCCCCGTTGGGTTGTATTGCTTGCTGTTTTGTGGACCAGCACTGGTTAATTGTAAATGCTTGACTTGTGTTGATTACTGAGCAACTAATCAAAATAAAACACATCAAGGACATTGCAAGCATTCCAACAGGCCAAAGCCATGTTTAGATCTTAATGTGTGTTAAGATATCTTTGTTGTGGGGGCATTCATTTAGAATGTAGCACAGGATAGAATGGTATCTCAGCACCTTAGCTGAGATTCCAACAGATTAGCTCTATGCAGTGCTAATGTTTTGGAAAGAGCAGCAAGATCCCTTTTCACATGTGAATATGTAGAGAAAGATGTGTCATGCATTGATTTAATGACATATCTCTCATCTTTTCTATCAAGAATTCTTCGGTGCAAAACTTCTTGTCTGTCTGTTCCTGTATATCTAGGATATGCAGGCATAAAGGTCAAATACCAGTTGCAACTGTACAGATGGCAGAGTGCAGATTTCCCTTGTGTAGTGGGTAGGTCCTTTTATTGTGCTGGATTATGTTCAGAAATAGAGAAGTCTTAGAAACATAGTGTGAGCAGTAGAAGTGGGAAGCACATACTTGCACCATGTAGACAACTTGGCTATTACATGAACTGGTAAGTACAAAGCAGCTTTTCTCTATAGTTTGGAAGCATTGGCTCTTGGGTGTATCAAGCTCTTTATTTCTGATGCTGATCCAGGCTTATGCATGTTTAACTTCAGCATCCTGAGATGCCAGTTAGTAACCAAGTTGGTCAGCACCATGCAGGTTTAGTACTGGAGGTCTGGTCTAGCTGGTGTAATTTGCAGTCAGTTAAGAATGTGTGTGCATGTAGAATTTGGGATAAAGAAACCCTTGTTTCTTTATTTTTATTTATAAGGCAGTATTATATGGCTTAATCAAATATTTATGTGAAGGAAGAGTTGAAAACCAAGTGGCAAAAAGGTACATGATCAATGAGTGTATTTATTAGAGAATGCTGTGCCCACTGGGTAATTCAGTTAGTCAAATGAATTAGATTAACACTAGTGAATTGGGCAGTGAATACCTGCTACCTGGTGGGACTGCTCTGTGGAACAATTTGGCTTGCTAGAAGTGTCCTGGTCACCTTGTGTTGCAGTGCCATTAAGTGCCTGGCATGGGAATGTCGCTCATCAGCTCCTGTTGGTTTTCAGCCTTCTGATTCCTTCTGCAGATGCTATTCTGTTTCCACATACAGGTGCAATGAAAAAGATGTGGCAGTAGTATATGAAACTCAAACGAAAGACTCTTAAAATCCCTTTAAGTTTCTCTTTAAATTGTCAGACCTACCAGACACCTTAATTCATAAGGTATTTTACTATAATCGTTGTCTGATTTGGTGCTCTTTTCCAGAAGACCCCCAAATCCTTTAATGATTGCACAAAGATCCTTTCAAACTGCTTAAGAAATACACAGCAAAGAGAAACGGTAGTGAGCAGCAACAGGTGTCTTCAGAGCAATTATGGAACAGTAATTAGAGATAGAAAACCATATGTGGAAACTTTGTGTTGTTTATGTGATAGCTTGTCACTTTGTGCTACCAGATATGCTGTTTCTTAGCTGCTTTTCAGTATTGGGTGGTAACAACTGATTCTTGAGAGGCAAAAATTGCCAGGCAACTCTGAGGAAAATTTAAAAAAATCCCCAAACCAAAAAAACTGTTATGCAGAACATGGCTCCACTTACTATGCCTCCAAAGACAAGTACATATACCTTTAGTTTTAACCATCCCTGGCAGTGTTCAAGGTCAGGTTGGACAGAGCCTTGGGTGATACGGTCTACTGTGAGGCATCCCTGCCCATGGTAGTGGGTGGGAACTAGATGATCTTAAGGCACTTTCCAACCCTAACTATTCTATGATTCTATGATCCCTGTTTATTCTGCATTTTATCTGTGGGTTTTAGTGTGCTGGCAAATTTTAAGTAAGTTCATCTTCTAATTATCTCTCAAATTTCTGAAATCCCCATAACTAATGTAGTGCTTATGAAATTCTCCATATTCTTTTTCCCTTTAGAGCTACGTTAATATTAATTCACAGAAAAGGGTACTATAAGTACAGATTTGTAGAGATTTCCGCAGTTTCCTATTTTGGGTCAGCTAATACTCTTCCAAGGTTTACTGATGTAGTAGTGCTAGAGTAAACTCCTGTGCAAGGGAAAAGTTGAGTTTTGGGATAACTGAAACTTTTCTAACGTAGCACAGCTGAGAGACCTGGGCAAAAAACTCCCAGCAAACTGGGAGTGTTGAGTATGAAAACTAACAGGATCTCATGATTTAATACAAAAACAATCACCAGAATAGCAGGTAAAAATAGTGATTTGATCTTGTAATGCATTTCAAGACAAAGCTTTAAATTATTTAATTAGTAAAAATAATTACCAAACTATATTTACAAGTGCAAGAAATGGTGGATTTTAGTGAACTAAATACAAATTCTAGACTGCATAACAACAGTCGTCCTAATGACTAACATTTCAGTGTTTCCTAGGAATGGTGGAGGTTACGTTGAAATCTCTCAATTTGCTATTGGAATAGTATACTGGTCCAGTGCTGGTCTGTTGAACAAATGCTCTTCAGCAGGAGAGTTCACACTGCTGGCGGATGTTCGTTTATTAGGTGCCACAGAAAGCAGGTAAACAGTTTTTCCTCTTCTGGTTCAGATACTGTAAGAATGCTGTGTGAGAGGGAAAAAAATCATTTCAACTTTCTAACTCTGGAGCCTGAATGCTTTCCCCATTACATATGGAGAAGGCAAGTCCAATGGAATCCTTAATTTCCATGCCAAATTACCATATAGTTTTTCAATGAGTGTACTGGCAACCTCTTTTTGGGCTGCAGACACAGCAGGTGACACAATGACATGTTAAGCATAATCTGACATCATCTGGAGTATCACTTGCTTTCAAAAGAGTTAAACATAGTTTAATGGTTTTAGTCCTATGTAAAGTCATATCTAGAAGGCCTTTTTAGTGAGATGAAGAAGTTTTTGCGCAAGAGAATACTGCCATGGGCAGGGACACCTTCCGCTAGACTGGGTTTCTCCAAAGCCCCTTCCAACTTGGCCTTGAACACTGCCAGGGATTGTGCAGCCCATTTCTCTGGGCAACCTGTGCCAGTGTCTCACCATTCACTCTTATTTCTATACAGTTTACTTTCTGTAAAGCCTGTTGATAATGCTGTATGTGCTCAAACACTGTTTAACACTTAATCTCTTAACTAAATTCTAACGTATCTTTTGCTAATTGCTGACGGCCACTCCTCTCTCCAGCAAAGATCATTTCAGTCTTAGAAACTATAACTGAACACGACCTATTGCTGAGTAGCTCGAGAGAGGACGCCTTCAACACCGGAGCGGGGGGAAGCTCAGCGTCCCGGAGCCTCAACTCAGAGTGCCAAGAGCCACCGAAGCAACCTCAGGTCCTCGTCAGGACCTGCCCAGGAGCTGGCAGCTCAGCTGACGCAAGCAGGGACTCACAGGATGTGGAGATAGGAGGAGTGGCACCAGCCCTGACTGGTTAAAAACCTGCCCCAGGGATCACGAGCTACTGGAAATGCAACATGGCAGTTTGCGCATGCCGGTGAGCTCTCGCCTTATTACCAGGGCCCGGTCTGGGAGCTCTGCTCTGGCCAGTCCGGCAGGGACAGCGTAGGCACCCAGATAGAGCTGATGATGGGGAGGCTGCAGTGCAGAGCTCAGAGTGTAGAGTGTCTGCACTGGTCTTGTGAGGGAAAGGTGCACAATGGGCAGGGCTGCACTCGGTGCTCCCTGGAGGAGGTCCTCCTGCAGCAGGGGCTGAGCTGCGGGATGCTGTCAATAGGCTGAAAACTGTCAGGGAAGCTGAGAGGAGGCAGGAATGCTTGCTCCAGGCCCAGACTGTGCAGGGGCCTCAAGCATCCATCATAGCTCATGCGGGAAAGAAGGTGGCCGTTAACCCAGGAAGCTGGGGAACAACAGCAAAAACCAAAACAAAGCAAACAAACAAAACAAAAAACAAACCAACCAACCAACCAAACAAAAAAAAAACCACCCAAACAAACAAAAAAAAAGGAGGAAGAAAACAAAAGCAAGGGACTTCCTCCTAAATCTGTTGTCCCCACCTGGAACTGCTTTGCAGTTCTGCAGGGGGCTAATGAGGAAACACACTCGCACCATGAGCAACCAACTAATGTGCTGGTAAAGAGGATCACTACTGGTGCTGCTACCAAAAAAGCGTCAGGTCGTAGTGGAAGGGGACTCTACTTTGAAAGGAACAGAGGCATCCATCTGTCGGCCTGACCCAGACTCAAGGAAGATGTGTTGCCTACCAGGAGCCCAGATCAGGGGTGTTGCAGAGAGGCTGCCTGGTCTAGTAAGTCCCACTGACTCCCACTTCTAGTGATCCATGTGGGAGCTAGTGATATCGATAGCAGTAGCCTGGAGAACATAAAGGAGGACTACAGAGCCCTGGGAGAGGTGGTTAGGGCTCTGGAGCTCAGACTGTCTTTTCATCAATTCTCCAGGATAAAGTGGACGACCTTAAAAGGCCAGGCGAATTTGCCAGTTTAGAACAGTTGTACCATAGTCAGGGGTTTGGGTACTTAGAACATGGGATTCAATTTAGGAGGTCTACTGGGGGCTGGTGGAGCTGGTCTACCAAAGAAGGGGAAGAGTGGTTTTGGTAGGAGGCTTGCCAGACTGGTCAAGGAGACTTTAAACTAGATGTGTTGGGGGAGGGGGGCATCATTCCGTCCCAATACACGCAGTCAGTTGCCAGCACCTATAATAAGTGCTTGGAGCAATGTAGAGATATTCCAGCCACTCCAGCCAATGAGCCAGCTTCATTTGGAGCTCTGCTAGATGCCTCCACACAAACGCCTCTAGCATGGGGAGCAAACAAGAGGAATTAGAGATGTGTGCATGTCTACTGGGATATGATATAATTGGTATCAGAGAAACATGATGGGATGGCTCCTATGATTGGAGCGTTGGAATGGAAGGTTAAAGTCTCTTTAGAAAAGACAGGTCCGGCAGATGGGGAGGGGGAGTTGCCCTTTATGTTAGGGATAGGCTGGAGAGTATGGAACAGTCTGGGGGGAGGTGAGCAGTCAACAGAGAGCTTGCGGGTCAGGGTTAAAGGGAGAACACCAATGGGACATTGGAACATTACTGTGGGGATCTGTTTTCAAGAGGACTCGGTGAATGAAGCAGTCTATAGACAGATAGGAACAGCCTCATGCTCGCAGGCCATTGTCCTCATGGGTGACTTCAACCACCCTGAATATGTGTTGGAGGGACGGTACGGCCTGGCAGAAGCAATCCAGGAGGTTCCCTGATTGTGTGGAAGACAACTTCCTTCTGCAAGTAATAGAGAAGCCGACAAGGAGAGGAGCTGTGCTTGACCTCGTGCTCACCAACAGGGAAGGGCTGGTTGGGAATATGATGCTCAAGGGCAGCCTTGGTTGTAGCGATCATGAGATGGTCAAATTTGAGATCCTCAGGACAGTGAGGAGAATGTGCAGCAAGCTCACTGCCCTAGACTTCAAGATAGCAGACTTTGGCGTCTTCAGGAACCTGCTTAGTAAGGTTCCATGGGATATAGCCCTATAGGGCAGGGGGCCCCAAGACCATTGGTTGATGTTCAAGGATCACCTGCTCCAAGCTCAGGAGTGTAGTTTCCCAACTAGGAGGTACAGTAGGAGGGCCAGGAGACCTCCTTGGGTGGATAAGGAGTTGCTGAGGAAACATAGAGGGGAAAAAAGCAACTTATAAAAAGTGGAAGCAAGGACAGGTAGCCTGGGAAGAATACAGAAATGTTGTCCAGGAAGCTAGGGACCAGGTTAGGAAAGCTGAGGCCCAGTTAGCATTTAAACTTGGCTAGGGATGTGAAAGATAACAGGAAGGGATTCTATAGGTACGGTGCGAATAAAAGACAGACTAGGGACAACGTGGGCCCTCTCTGGAAGCTATCAGGAGAACTGGCTACCCCGGATTTGGAGAAGGCTGAGATTCTTAATGCCTTCTTTGCCTCAGTCTTCACTGGCAAATGCTCATGGCACCCAAGTCTTGGAAGGCAGATGCAGGGACTGCAAGAATGAAGACTTTAGGCCCACTGTAAGAGAGGATCAGGTTCAAGATGATCTTAAGAATGTAAAAGTGCACAAGTCCATAGGACCTGATGAACTCCATCCGTGGGTCCTGAAAGAGCTGGCAAATGAAGTTGCCAAGCCACTGGCCATCGTATTTGAAAAATCGTGGCAGTCAGGTGAAGTTCCCAATGACTGGAAAAAGGGAAATGTAACTCCCATTTTCAAGAAGGGGAAAATGGATGACCCAGGCAATTACAGACCAGTCAGTCTCACCTCTGTGCCTGGCAAAATCTTGGAGCAGATTCTCCTGGGAGGCATGCTAAGGCACATGAAAATCAACAAGGTTCTTGGTGGCAGCCAGCATGGCTTCACTAAGGGGAAATCCTGCCTGACCAATTTGGTGGCCTTCTACGATGGGGCTACAGAACTGATGGGCAGGGATAGAGCAATTGATGTCATCTACCTGGACTTGTGCAAAGCATTCAACACTGTCCCCCTGCATGACATCCTTGTCTCTAAATTGGAGAGACATCAACTTAATAGATGGACCACTTGGTGCATAAAGAACTGGCTGGATGGCTGCATGCAAAGTGTTGTGGTCAATGGCTCAATGTCCGGCTGGAGACCAGTAATGAGTGGTGTCCCTCAGAGATTGGTGTTGGGACCAGTCTTGTTTAATATCTTCATCGCTGACATGGACAGTGGGGTTGAGTGTGCCCTCAGCAAGTTTGCTGATGACACCAAGCTGTGTGGTTCGGTTGATAAAGCTGGAGGGAAGGAATGCCATCCAGAGGGACCTTGACACACTTGTGAGGTGGACTGATGTCAACCTTATGAAGTTTAACAATGCCAAGTGCAAGGTCCTACACCTGCATCAAGGCAATCCCAGACACAGCTACATGTTGGGCAGAGATTCAGAGCAGCCCTGCGGAGAAAGACTTAGGGCTGTTGGTCCATGAGAAACTTGACATGAGCCGCCAGTGTGCGCTTGCAGCCCAGAAAGCCAATCGTATCCTGAGCTGTTTCAAAAGGAGCATAACCAGCAGGTTGAAGGAGGTGATGCTGCTCCTCTACTCTGTTCTCATGAGACCTCACTTGGAGTATTGTGTGCAGTTCTCAACATAAAAAGGACATGGAACTGTTGGAACAAGTCCAGAGGAGGGCCACGAGGATGATCAGGGGACTGGAGTACCTCCTGTATGAAGATAGGCTGAGAAAGTTGGGGCTGTTCAGCCTGGAGAAGAGAAGGCTGCGTGGAGACCTCCTAGCAGCCTTCCAGTATCTGAAGGGGGCCTATAAGGATGCTGGGGAGGGACTCTTCACTAGGGACTGTAGAGATAGGACAAGGGGTAATGGGTTCAAACTTAAACAGGGGAAGTTTAGATTGGATAAAAGGAGGAAGTTCTTTCCTGTAAGGGTGGTGAGGCACTGGAATGTGCTGCCCAAGGAAGTTGTGAATGCTCCATCCCTGTCGGTATTCAAGGCCAGGTTGGACAGAGCCTTTTGTGACATGGTTTAGTGTGAGGTATCCCTGCCCATGGCAGGAGGTTTGGAACTAGATGATCTTAAGGTCCCTTCCAACCCTAACTATTCTAAGATTCTGTGACTTCAGTTGCACAACTGTGTTCATATATTGGTTAGCTGGAGTGATACACAAACCAGAGAGGACTACTATCCAGCTCCAGAGGCTGGATTTCATAGAATCACAGAATCTTTAGTGTTGGAAGGGATCTTTGGAGATCATCCAGTCCAACTCCCTGCAAAGGCAGGGCTACCTATAGCAAGTTACTCAAGAACGTGTCCAGGTGGGTTTTGAATGGCTCCAGAGAGGGAGAATTCACAACTCTCCCTTGGCAACCTGTTCCAGTGCTCTGCCACCCTTGACATAAAGAAGTTCTTTCTCATGTTGAGGTGGAACTTGTGTTTTAGTTTATGGGTGTTGCTCTTCATCCTGTCCCTGGCCGGCACTGAAAAGAATCTGGCACCATCCTCTTGGCACCCTTCTTTGAGATACTTGTGTGTATTAATAAGATCCCTTCTCAGTCTTCTATTCTCAAGACTAAATAGGTCCATTTCCTCTAATTTCTTCTCATAAGAGAGGTGCTCAAGATGCCTAATCATGTTCGTGGCCTACCACTGAACCCTGTCCAGTGCTCCTTTTTTTTCTTGGACTGAGTAGCCCAGAATTGGACACAGTACTCTAGATTTTGTGAAGATGAGGGCATGTAATGCTGAAAACTACAAATGTACATTTAGAACAAAGCTATTTGCAAATGGCCTGTAAAATGGTAAACTGCTGGGGAGCGGGATGAGAAGTATGGATAAATGGATCTAGTACTAATGAGTAGAGAAGTCAATGCAGCTGGGTGTAGTACTGGATTCCTTTTATGTTTAGTATATATGGCCATGGAATAGATTTGTCTTCAGATACATTTTAGGGTAATCTTTGCCAGATGATTGAAAAAAATTACTGCTTTGAATGTTGACCTAGCCATCTCCTTGCCCCGTAATCAGGATGCTACAGAGAAGAAAAAACTAAAACCTCACCAGTTCTTCAGGAGATAAATTTCTGTTCTAAAAAAATTGTATTACACAAGTCTGTCCTTTTCCCCTTCACACCTCAGTATTTTAGGCTTGTGACCAAGTGAGTATTGTTATCAAACTTTGTGGAGTTGAACCAGTTCTTTGGTTTAAGTATGTCCAGTGTAACTTCTCCAGTCTGTCTTGGAAGCAGTCAGAGGTGTAGAAGTGAGTCTGGCATAGAGTGAAGAGCCTTGGGGGTATTGAATGTATGGGTTGTATGTTGATTTCAATGGGATGCAGGGGTTTTGGATGCCATGCTGTTGCTTTTAGGAATGTGGTTTGACTTGAGAAAGGACTGAGGACTTGAGTGTTACATGGGCTATGAAAACAAGGTATGTAAACAGGCTGCCCTGAATCATCTGTGTAGAGCACTGGGCATAAATGAATGGCAGAAAAAAAAAAAAAAAGTAATGTATTTATTAAGTATCTGTGTTTGCAAAGATAAGTACCCAGGGACACAAAGTATATCTTTACCTCATTATTTCTCACTTTATGTGTAACTTTTGGATAAAACCATCTTTTAAAGACTATTTCATAGTGCAGCTTGACAGGGTTGCATAGCATTGTCTTGGTCATTTTTAATTTTTTTTTTTTCTTGAGCATCTTCTGTGCACAAGGTGATATGCAAAGATTTAAAGAATGTGATGGGTAACTTTACAGAACCTCCCAAAGTCAAATGACACATCACAGTTGATCTATATCTCAAAAAAACTGAATGCAGTGATCTGTTTTTTTGTGGTAGGTGAGATGTTTGAGTAATTATCTCTTCTCCAAAGAAACCCTGATGGACATGAAACTCGCATTCCCTTAATATATTTCAGACAGAGTTATACCTCATACTGGACACCAACTTCCAGCTTAACTTATCCAAGTAGCCTTTGCTATCAAGGAATATTTTTGTTCTGAAATTACCACTTTTCCAGTTTTCCAGTGATATATTGAGACCTTTTTACTGTAGGAAAATAAAAAGAGTAAAACAGGCTTTATGCAGTTTTCCATTGCAAATGATGCTAGAAAATAATTTTTATAAGCACAGCCTTTTCAGTTATTAACCTCAAAAAATTTGTAATCCAATGTGTTTTCACTGAAGTTCTGTGTTTGTACCAAATCAGTTAGTGCTTGATGCAAAAAAAGGTGTCCCTGTCTTTCTTCCTTGCTCCAACGGGAAAAAGGCAACATTCCCATATCAGTATATCGGCCCTAAGGAAAAATATTCAGGCAGTTTTAAGAGTGTTGATGTAGTCTACTGCCAGAATTCTGCTACAAACAGTTATGTGCTAGTGTGTGGCTTGATACAGTATTTTTTTTTCTGGAGCAGAGGTGCAAAAAAAGTGAAAAAAAAGTTCAAGAACCAGCAGTTCTGACATTTCTGTTCTTTGTATGAAAAGAATGTAGCAAATAGAGGCCACTTCCTCAGGGTTTTTTTGGGGTGTATGTGTGTGTGTAATAAAAGAGTAATTAAAACATCTTACGATAGCTATTTCTGTATTTTGGCTTGTATTCTTAATTTCCTTGAAATTGCTTGAGAATGCTTTCTCTAGTCCTTGGAAAAAAAAAATCCTTAAATGCATATTTTATTTTTACAGTAATTCTAGAACAACAATTTATTGCTAAAAAAAAAGACTGAAAATTAGTATGACTTTATTGAATGAGTAGTAAGTTGGAAAAGCCAGTGTCAGCATCAGTGTTTCCAAACTGTGGGACTTTAAGCACAAAAAATGCTGCATTGCTGTCTCTGAATTCACTCATGCATATGAAACAGATCCTTATGGATATTTTTAAAATAAAGTATGGGTTGAAAATTAATTAATTGCCACATAGCCTTTGAACTTACAGATATTAAGGCATGAATTATATGGGTTATTTATAGTATAAGAATATTTCTGATTATCTGTGTAGCTCTTTTTCAACCAGTGCAACATACAGTCTTCATTAGAAGGCATTAAAGAATACCGTCTTTTCTCACTTACTACTGGTTTAATAAAGGTAGACAGATTAAGAGTGAGGTAGCATGGGAAATGGGCCATTAACTTCAATGAAGTGCCAGTAATGTAAGGAGACATACTAATAATGACAATGATAATGTCATTGAGAATGAAAAATGTAACTTCTACACTTCGTAGAAGTCCTTCCCCCCCCTTCCCCCTACTTCCCCCCCCTCCCTCCCCCCCCCCCCATTAATTGCCCTTTCTCTGATCTCCATTTACAGCTTTGTTTCTCACTCCTTTTTCAGACAAGTTTACTTTACTGGAAATTAATACAAAGTACCTAAACCTAAAATAGAATTAAAAATATCAGCAACTGTGATGAATCATCTGGTGTGTACTTAAAAGCTTATTGTCCACAGGTAATAATAAACCCTTTAATAAAAAGCTTTCCTGAGCCATAAAAACATTATTTACAGATATAAACCTTAAGAATTCTGTATAAAGTCAATGTTTAAATAGAATATAAATCACTCCACAAGTGGACCTTAACACCAATCTGTTTTGTAGGTGGGTACCTGGAAATCCATAATTTTACTGATGGAGAGGGATGGCAGAAAGTCAGTGCAGCAGATAAATCCACAATTAAAGGTGGATTCTGGCCACATGAATGTGTTCTCTAAATTCATTGCTTAAGTGCTTTCTCTTAGCTTGAAAGGAAAGTATCCATATATCACCTATTTATGGTCAATAATGCAAGATTTAGCTAGCATGTTGCCCTTCTATGAAGGGAATTGGAGTAGCAAAACACAAATTAATGAAAAATATGATTACAAAGAATTATGTACTAAATAGCTGTTTATGCTATTTATTGTCTTCAGTGTTTATGTTCAATAAATATTCAGTTATTTATATATTAGCATTTCATTAGTGAAAATTAATCTTTTGTTACAGAAGCTGTTGCTAAGGATATTATGGCTATGGTTTTTGAAACGCTTCCAGACTTGACTGTGAAGTTTCTATTGCTGGGATCCAAGGAATGAGGGCTGTGTGCTGTAGGGCTGAGCTGTGCCAGAATGCTGTGGAGCAATATTCAGGAAGGAGTTATGCCAAAAAATGGGATGAACATTTAAAACTGAGACTTGGCTGATTAAAAATTTCTAGTAAACTTACAGTGAGCTTGATCCTCATCTGGAAGATGCAAGGGATTTCTACAGCTTGATTTCCCACCGTTTCTCAAAATTTTCAAGCAAACCTTGAAACATAGTGAGCATTAATGCAGCTTGAGGTAATCTTGCTGTGTCACTATAAATAGAAAATAAAGGTAAAAATAGGTCTTTCCCAGGTGGATTATAGCCTAAAAACATTTAGTACTTCATGTAACAAAGTTAACATGGTTAACCAGGTCTTCCTGGTGGTGTGTTTAATGAATACTTCTGTAAAAGTGATAAACAATGCAAGCCGTAGTACTTGGGATGGCTTTTAATGGGGCAATTAGCAGCATTAGAAAAAGTGTATCACTTATAGCACAGAATTGATCAGTGAACTTGAAGAATTAGCTTACATGCACTTTCTCCTTTCTGAATAATAGTTTTACATTTTGACTTTTTAGTCAAATTCGGGTGTTAATAGGGGACAGAGCTGACAGAATGAGGGTATGAGTACATATTCATTCAGTTCTTGCAAGGCTCCCAGCAGAGCTTTGCTTTCAGTGCTTGTAAGAATATTAATTTACATGGATTGGGGAGAATTGGTAAAATAATAAGACTATGGTAACCTCATAGAAAAGAAGAAAAAAACTGATATAAATTGATTCTCCAGAATTAATTAATTTTACAACATTAGATCTCTATCTTCACTGTGCGCTTTTGCCTTCTTCTGAAACTAGGCTTCTGTTAAAACTGGATGCATTTTGACTGTACATCTAGGAAAACTAAGGGTACTATAACATGCTTTCTTAACTTAAAATGTTGGGTTTGGATTTTTGATTTGCTAAATGCTTGGAAAATACAAGGAACCTCCTAGTTAAATATGGCAGATTTGAGATGCCTGCCTTACGGAGTTTTCTGAAATGAAAAAGGTAGAGAAGGGCATGTATAAGACCCGATTTTTGTAGAAAATGAGAATGTAAATGAAGTAACAGCTTTGCTTATTCACTGTTTGGATGTGGGTTGTAATAATATCTGAAGCTCCAATGCTTAGTGGGTGAAAAGCTAAGGGTGTCATTCGACTGGGTTCAGTAGCAGCATCCGCGGGTGCTGAGTTAGGTTGCAGTTGTATAGAAAAGGGTGGTGATGCTGCTGTTGCTTTATAGTTTTATGTTTTATGTAACTGGAGCCAATGGTGGGAAAAGGCTGCCTTCAAAAGGGTCTCTTAATCCCAAAGGTGTAGAAGCAATCAAACTTTTTGGTCAAAGAACTGTGACTATATTTGCATTGATTTAAAGTAGCAGTTGAAAGCCAAAAAGTAGGCATGGAGGCAGTTATATACACCTGACATTGAAATATAGGCAAGATTATCTTGAAGGTGGTAATGCAAAAACCAGTAGTGCAGGCAAATATCTCTAAAGCTCTTAATGTTTTTTTTCTAAAGGACAAAATTCAAGGGTATCACAAAGTTCTATCATTTCATAAGGGTAAGCACTGTAATTGTTTTGCCACTGCAACCAGGGAGTGTATTCTTAGATTTTTATTGAAAAAGGATACTTTAAGTAATTGCAATAGATTTTCACTAGAACAAGTATTTATTTTGTAAAAATCAATGCATTTTAATTTGTGCTGCTACACTGTGCTCACATGTCAGGTATGCAGATGCATGCTTTGGGCTGGTATGGAGATTTATGAAGAAACAAAATATATTTTTCATCAGAACATCCTTTCTGCTTTTTTTTTTACTGCCTTTACCTCAGTTTCCTCTTTTTCTGGCCAACTGCTTTTCTCTTCCGTTAGGATTTTAAAAGCCGTTTTCTAAGTCCTCTGTAACTGTTTTATGACATTATTTCACATCCAAAGTATCTTTGAAGTATAATTAGAAAATTATTCAGTTTAGATGGAATAATTTGCTTGAACTCTTCTTGGTAAAGAAGAGCCTGTGACTGCTATACTCTGTTGTGCTGATACAGTTGGTCAGTCCTAACGACATTGTCTATTCGTGTTGGTTCAGTCCTAGTCTCTGATTTACCTCTACTGCCAAAGCTTTATCAGCTGTCAAAGTGCTAACTGGTTAGGAGTGCTTTACTTCAAAGCTAAGTGAAAATGGAGATTTATTTCCTTGACTGTCTGCACCAGTGCCAGTTACAGCTACAGCTCAAATGGATTTTTGAGCAGTAAGCTTGTTAATGTCCTGTGGCAACACATTGATGTGTTGATATCTAGGTAGGATTCTGATGCCCAACTGCCTGGGAAGCCCTGGAATAGTGCATGCAATGAGCAGTATCTCCTGAAGCAGTGAGACATGCTGGTAATGTTGCATCATTGCTGCTCTGATGTATACATGACAAAATTTGAAAAAAGCACTTATATCTTGATCCCTCACTTCCAGTATGAAAAGTACATGAATATGGGTATGTCACAGTAAACAGTGGTAACTAAATTGGTGGTATTTATGTAGTGAGGTTGCTTTCTTGGTTTTGAAGCAAGATTAAACTGCAGATGGCTAAAAATACCTAATTAGAACTGAATTACAGCATCACTTAATAATAATCTAATCTTCCCTGCTAGAATAACTTCTCATTATCTGCCTTAAACACTTGTGTTTTGCTGAGAAGGCAGCTTATCCCTGAAATAGATTTTCCTATTATATGTTACCTTATGTTTCACATTGAATGGCAGTCTTCTGCTTTAATCCTACAGAGGGAAGCACTGTGTTGGTTAAGGCAAGAGAATGTGAGACGAGATCCAAGTTCTTTGGATTTGAGGGAAGTGTCTATGGAGGTAGCCACTTTGTTCAATTCTGCGGGCTCAGCTGTATGTTTGTCTGAAAGGATGATTCAACTGTAGGGATGTATCAGAAAACTGTTGTGGCTCAGTAGCACAACTCATGTCTAGGCTTGTCTTTGGATATACAAGGAAGATCAGGAAGCCTTTGTCCTCTCTTCTAAGCTGAAGCTGGGTCTGTATCTCTACCCTGGCATTACTAGTGTAGCTGGCAACTTGGGAGAGGAGAAAAAACTCTAGACTTTTTATCTACATGCCTTTTGAGAAGCAAAATCTGACTATCTCTGAGAAGCTTTCCTGTCTGAGGAACATGAAATGTATTAGCAATTATCTTAGTCTTGTGGGGAGTGGGAAGACATTCCTAGCACCATGTATGTGAAATAATGGGTTCCAGCCAAAGCTATTGATGGGTGTCTCCAATCAAGAACATATATGTACATATGCTCTTGTTTGGAGATCACGTATATATATACACCATGTGTATATATATAACATGCATACCTGGTGTACTTAGTGTTCAGTGTTAACTTCACTGGTATGAAGTTTCTCCTGAACTTGAAAACTGGTTCTCTGCAAGTGACTGGTCTATCTAAATGTGGAGTTCATGGTTTTATGAGCAGACGGGAGATGGGGAAAAACCAGTTACTTTGGGTATTTACCATTAATAATTTAAGGGATCTTGTCACTTGATATACTTGCAGACAGCTGTCTTAGTCTGTAGATTGGTGACTTTCTCCATAGAAAGTTCTTGGTTTCAATCAGAAGTGTCCAGTTCTATATTCCTGCCTCCTTTCCCTAGAGCACCATTTTCGTGTTCTTCCTGTATGCAGGACCCTGTAGGCACTTCTCTGTATGTTGTCTTCAGCCTTCAATGTGCCAAACCCCAGGGAAGAACAGATTGGTTTAGTATTAGCTTTTCTTACAGCATTTGCTAGTACTTAGCTATGGACAGTGGGTGTGAAAGAACCAGGTCATGGGGCAATTGTGGGTTTTATATCACAGTTTATGCTGTCAGTGTGGATTCGGTATTTTGTAGTAATTGTTAGAAGCAGGTGAACAAAAGTGAGTGAATTCTTCCATAAGCTATGCAAATATACCCTAATCACTTTATTTTAGTGCTTTATAGATTAAGTGCAAGGGAAACAAAATGCTTAGGGAAGAGGAAAGGTGACTGGTTTGGTTTTGCTTAGTACTTCATGCCATAAAACAAGAGACAACGTGCTATAATAAATGTTATGGATTACAGTAAACCCATTTAATTTCTGTATGAGTCTCAGAATTCTGATGCAGATGTCTAATAAAGTGAGCTGGTTCACCACTGACTTTGCATTATCATTTTGAGTCGTTTTCCATACTTGCAGTGCTTTGTATGATCTTGTTAAAGTCAAAATAACAGCTGCCTTGTCTTGAGTTTTTCCTGTGTAGTATTCTGAGGAAATAATAATTTTAGTTCATATAAACAACTTGATAATACTGTGGTGGGGGAGATATTTGAAAACCAACATCAGGCTATTAATGATGTCAAAACATCCTGGTTGAACGTTTTCAGTATTTATATATATATATATATATAAGTAAATATATTAGTTTATTATATATAAATTATATATATTATAGTTATATTAGTAAAAATATATATTATATATATATTAATATATATTAATATATATTAATTATATATATATTATAGTTATATTAGTAAAAAAAACAAGCCAAACAAACATTTTCCTAAACTACAGTTGAATTTTGTTGGGTAATAATCCTTTCTTTTATTTATTTTATTTTTTCCCCCCAGAGGAATGTCATGGGCTGGTTTTACTTTATATATTGTGACTCAAGATTTTACATTTTAGGAGCAGAAGTAAATTTTAGAATTTTATAATCAAAACACACATTTAAGTAGCTATTAATGGAAGTAATCACTGTTAATATTTTGTAACAATGTTAGTAATATAATACATCAAGCATTTATGGAGTTCATGCTAAAATGGGAAAGTAGTAATTCCAATGAAACTGGAATGAGGGGACAAAAAGACCTTTCTGGCAGACCAGATTAAACCAGGAGTATTTACAGTAGGAGCACTTAGATATATTTGGCTGGGTGGACTGGGCAGAATTTGTGGGATGGGAGCATGCAGGCAGTTTGAGCTGTTGCTGCATGTGTAGGTGCAGAGAGGGTGGCAGGAGATGAGCTTCCCTTATGGACATGACTAATCAACATCTGCACATACTGACTCTAAGCTGTGGAGGAGGTCCCAGTGGCTTGTCACATATAGTGGGTGGACTAACCTGAGTAAAATGATGCTCTGGTTCTGCTATTAGGAGCTTTCTTAATTCAAAGGTTATGCTATAAAAAAGACATTGCTGAAGTTTGAAACTTGAACTTAGGACTTTCCTAGTACTTCAGGGATATTTTCTCCAAAGCTTTTTTTCTACTGCTAAAAGTAGCTGTTACTGTACAAATACTTTATATTACTTATTGCTGACATAATGGCTTTATGTTAAGCTTTTGCTGCAGTTTTCTTGTCAACCCTATTTCATGTAAAACTATCTTCAATAAAACAAGCAATAGCAAAATGTACACCTTGCTGCTCACTGCTGTTCTCATCAAGCACATGGCCTTGCTTCTAGAAAAATGGACCACTTGATGTGACTAACATTATACAACTTTTCTACTGAAGTTACTTCTTGCATATTGGATGAACTCTTTTCATCTTTTGCAGCTTCACTGATTGGGAGAGAGTGCAAGCAGCATTGACCGTGGTCTTAAAGATGCTTTTAGCAGATTAAAAAATATCTGAGATAAGTATGAAAGGCTGAAAATAAGAAAATAAAGGACTGGACTGAATAACATATTAAAAAAACAATCTTTCAAATATGTGTTTGAGAGATTGCTGGAATTCCCATCCCCAGGAAGATTTCCTCAGTCACATATCTCAGTATTCGTTCTTCCACCACTGTGTGGTCCGTTTGCATTCCATAAGGTTTTTGTGGTTGGCAGGTATTGCATACTTAGATCTTTCAAAAAACCCAAGTAATCTGTATATTATTTTTTATCCAGTGTTTGTCAGTCCTTTGTTCTCTGAATACAAATTGCACTTGATAAATTGCAGACGTGCAATTTATTTCTTGCCCCTTGAACTGTTGCAACAAAATGGTATAAAGGTATACCATCTTTTTAGTCCCAGGTCCTGAGTTTTCATGTCACTTGTGTATTAAAAAACTGGTGATTCAATCTTACTTTCTTTAAGATAAAGTTGGAATCTGATATTGGTCCTTGGCCAGAATAAAGTACTGCAGAAGGTGGCCTAACCAACTTGTCGTAAAATTGCAGAGCAGAATTTCTCAGTTGGTCTGTTCCTTCTATTCTTTTGCAAAACCCAGACCCTCTGAGACAGTCAGTGCCTAGTTAACCAGCAAGGAAGCATTGGGCAAACTTGCTGCTACCATAAACACGTTTACCAGGTGGCATTTTCTTGAAAATTGGAAGAACCAGGAAATTTGACTTCTCTGGAAAGATACAAATCTTGTAGGACTTAAAATGATATTCTAAAATATTTTTTTCTAACCAGTTTCTTAGCTTGGAGGTTGATTGGATGTGACCAGAGGTGTTCCTGCTGATGAGCAGCTATACACAATCTATTTTATGTTTTTCTCTGAGAATGGTTTGTGAAGAATCAGGGAAAATGGGGCAAAACTGAGGTGCCCCAGCTTGCATGCAATGCTACCAATTAAATGGAGTTGTCTTTCTTAGTTTAAGTTGAATGATTAAATAAAATGAGAGATGGTATGAATTCCTTCTATTTGTGAAAGTTAAAGCTCATGTAACCTGTATTTTTAGTGCTATATTGTTACCTGCATTCAAAACCACATAAATCTGTTGTCTTCTGGGGAAACAACTGTTGAAATGAGTTCAGCCAGGAGAAACCAATGATCCTTGGGGAAATATTTCCTGCAAAGCAGTTGAACAAGCTCAGATACTATTTTGGATAAAATCCAAGATGTTTTCTGGCTTAAAAGACAGTCTTCATATGCAGAAGCATAAAATTTTACTTGAAATGCTTTGTAAGAGACGTTAGTACCCTTTAAGGGGAATGGCGCTTTAGCAGAGTGTGATCAGCTAAAACCTTGCTTCTCTGAGCATTAGAAATGGCAAGCAATACTTCCTCCCTCCTGTTCTCCCTGCCCCCAAAATTAGATGCGCTATGACGTTAAGATCTTTTCACTGTCACAGAAGATACTTGATTATAATGCTTGAAAGTGTGCGAGTTAAATTAGATGTGCTTATGCTTAATTATTCTCCTCCTGAATTTTCTTACTGTTCACTCCTACTGTCAGATTAAGTTATTTTAATGTGTTCATTGGTATTTGTTTAAATGTAGCTTTATTGTAAAGCTCTGAACATATTTCTAGTAGTCAGTGTCTAGGAATCATCTTAAATATTTAATTATTTTTTGGTGTAACACTGGAAAACCAGAAAAGGGCATGTCAATGTCTTGGTTCTAATTTTGCTCAACAAAAATACAGAGCCCTTTTTGAGATCAGTGACTTTGCTGTGATGTTTGCAGACACAAAGGTTTGACCTAGTCCTCACTGGAAAATACAGACACTGAGAGACATAGGAGGGGATGCGGATCAGACTTGACAACAGATGCTGTTGCTGTTCACTGCCATTTGCTTTATTGCTGTGATAGATGTTTCTGCCCCAGAGGCAGGGATGTCTGCTCCACTCACGAGTCAAATACTGAAGAGCAGCAGTCCTTAGTCTGGATTTGTATGGTAACTAACTTCTACCTTGTGTGCCTTCATACAAAGAGCTAAATGCATAATAGAGAGTGATGTGAAAGCGGATTTGCAAGCAGGTCAGATGTGGTGTCTCTGGGACAGCACCTGGCACAGAGATGGGCCATTTAGGGATGCAACTGCAGTCTTAGAGGTCCAGTGCTAAACTATTGCTGCAAATCTCTTTGTATAACTTATTGTAAAGGAACTGAGGACATGAGTTAATTACTTCAGAGGTGAAGCCTCTGAAGTTACAACTTCACCAGTTCTAACTTCACCAGTTGTAACTTCACCAGTTACAACTGGTGTAACTATATCTGTATGATTTTTGAGGAAAGGAACAAAGGGACAGCATTTGTCTGCAACAGACAAATAAAGTTTCTCCTTCCACGAAAACAGTCCAGCACTTGGGACTTGAGTAGCCCAAAAGATTTTAACCTTTCTTAATAAAAATAAACTTTTTAGATGTAACTGTTGATACCAAAATGCATTATGAATTTGCATGTATTAAATGTCTTCTTGCAATCCTACAAATTAACCTCCTTAACTACCTGAAGGTTCTAAAATTGACTTGAAATAGAAGAAACGTTTTCTTCATACACCTGCTTTATATACCTTTTGATTTCTGTATACAAAATGAGTGGGACAGGATCAGAAAAACAAGGAATATGTGCTGAACTTCTGCCCTGAATACAGTTGAAGTTAGTTGTGCTTTCCTGACTTCTTGTGCCCTTAGACCTGAAATTGATTTCTTAAAATAACAGTGAACATCTTTCAAGTAGGATTTATCACACTTTCACACCAGCTACTTAGCCTTTCTCTTCTTATTTTCATGCTCTTTAACTAGATTGCATTTAAATAATCTTAATCACTTTTAATAGTTTCCTTGGGTCATCAGGCTGAATGGAAAATAACAGCTAAGCTAAAAGCAGAGTATGAATTTATTTGGGTATTTTTTCTTGTCTGGGAATGACTGATTAATTAGGTGGAGATAATTTCATTATTTGCTGCATTTTCTTTGTAACTTTTCTCATTAGCTTTCTTAAAAGCATAAGTAATTGTGCAAAAGAGATTTAGAATATGAATCAGACCTATTGGGATAGACTTGTTCCTAATTGATGAAGATGATTTAATGAATACTTAAGCATTATTTTCTTGCTTTTATGTAAGAAAACCTGTGTTATGCTTCTGGAGTTCTATGAAGTTTTAAGATTCTGAACACTCGTGTCACTTGACACATAAACTCCTGCAACTTAACATTGCTTTTGGATGGAAATGAAACCTGTAATTTATTTCTATATACTTTATTGTAATTTAGGTGATGCAGTAAACTCTGGAGGCCATGGTGAATATTCCAGATGTCATCCTACGAATTCTGTGAAATTAATTTTAGCCCTCCCTGCTGCTAACAACCTTTCTGTACACCATTAAACATTATTGTTCTATAGGTTTAGTACAGACCCAGAAGGCTCTTCTGCTGGTGTTACAAAGCACTTCCTGTCTTCACATAGCCCCTGCTTAGGAGGAAAGTTCTTTTTCACACCTCAGCAGCCATCTGCTATGGATGTCTCCAGATCCATTATATCCCAAAACAACAGAACAACGCTGCTGCCATGTTGTATTGTGTGGGATGTCTTTAGAGCTGTTCCCTGTGGGCATCTGCAAAATGAATCCTATGGGTGACTGACAATTGCATTGGCAGAACCAGGAGCTGTATCCCTGTGTGAAGACCTGAAGCTGCTGTGTAACAGGAGCAGTGAGGTGCTCAGCAGGTGAATCTTAAATGATGAGGTTTAGGTATGGTCTGGATAGGGTGAGGAAAATTCAACTCTCGGAGCTGGAGAAAGGTGGAAAGCATTGTAACTTTGCGTTCTTGAGAACAGATCTGAGAGCTCCTTGATTCTTCTGCAACCTCTAACAAGTTATGTATCCTCTGCATATAAGGCACACAAAATAAAAACTGGGTTAAAGTTGAAATCTGGCTACCACTGGAAGCCCAGTGGTGTATGAGTTTGCTTTTTCTCATTAGGTTAAATTTTGAATCACACTTGCACAGACTTGAGTTTCCCAGGCTGACCTGGAGGGGCCAGACTTCCCCAGGTAGAAGATGTTCCCAACAAACTAACAAAGTCTAATGTGTGGAGGCCTGAGTGGGTGTAGTTCTGCAATACTGCAGTAGCATGTGTGAAAGATACACCAGTGCAGTATCTTGCTGTATGATAATGGAAAAGATGCAAAGGTTCAGGTATATATTGCTGCCTTTTTCAGCTGGTCCAGTATAGCATGTCTGAAGATTAAACAAACTTATGCTACCATTTAATGTCTTCAAATTAAAAATATTCTGCATAATAAGCCAAAATATTGCACTGTCTGAATATATACCACATAGTAGTGTAATGGACTATAAGGTTGTCTATAAAGTGTAATAGTGGGCTAAAAACGGGAATATGGGTAGTACTGGAACATGTAACTTCCAGGCTGGGGTGCATGTGTGAATTAGGGATGTCCCATCTTTTTGATGTTCAAACTATGCTGCATTATAAGCTGCACCTTAAAAGTTTCAGCTGGGAAACAAAATTATCAGTGTAGTTTCTTGTGTGACTCTGAGGCCAGAGTTCAGCAAAGCACTGCAGTACTAGGGCAAATAGAGTTTTACTGATGTTTAAAACTGCTTTTGGAATGAAAAGCAGGAGAAAGATAGTAAAATATGGGAAATGCTGTACAGAAATAATAAAATAAAAATACTGTCATGAGAAGGAAACCATTATGAAAGGATGAGTTTTACCTAGGTCTACTCATATTTCTGGATTATATTTAGTGTGCAGGAAAGATGTGTGGGAATTTCACTTAAAAATTTGACAGATGTCATTACTGACTTTTTTTCCCATTGAAAGGAGCTTGAGTTTTCTTAACTACACTACTAGTCTTTATCAACTCTGTTTCATTTCTATTATATTTAATTTTATGTTGTACTGACTTTTATACTTAAAGCAACAGTTTTGTTACTGAATGTGCTTTTTAGCAAAATATTTGTTACGACGAGGAAGTTTCCTCTCTATAGAGCTACCTGCTTGTCTCGCCTATAGTTACCTATAGGAAAGGTGCGTTATTGGAATTGTGTACTTTAAACATGTATAGTACATTAGAATACAGATGCATTGCATGAAGACATGAGGTCTGCATCACAATGCTGGAGATCATCTAAGCATCTCTGATAAAGAAGACACTGAGCAGCTGTGAGGCTTGCGTGCAGACTAATGTGCTGCTGTTCATTCCCCTGTTTGAGTACTAAAAACTCTACTAGTAAAATGTACTATATTCCTCTCACTGAATTATGAAGAGCTTTTTTCACAAAGGGTAAGTTTTTAACTTGAAAGTGCTGGTCAAACATGCAGTGAACAGAGGTAGCTCTGTGGGCAAAGTGAAGTTGAAGCACGGAGCTCATGATTTTGGTTTGGAAAATCAAAGCAGATTTTTCTCATGTTTAGGTAAAGTCTTCTGTTTACTAGTTACTCTGTTGTACACTAACTGAGAGTTTAGAGATGAGACGCTGATTTAATTGAATGCGAGCACAAGAATTATACTCCATCCTGCTTCACTCTATCAGTACTGTTGGTGGTGTGGAAAGCTCATCTGTGGTTTCATGTGTACTACATTCGTGTTACACGGGATGATGTGAAGGCATTGGCCTTGGAAAGCCATGTGTGAGTTACTTCCAGCCTTCCTTTCCTCTGCTTTCTCCATACTGGTATAACTTGTGTCATGCTGCTTAGAGTGGGCAATCCAAATGGTGCACGTCTGTAGCCCTATAGCACAGCACCAGTGGTGAGTTTGGCATGTCCCACGAATAGGGCCTGTCAAGCCTTCTTAGCCTGGACTCTTCGTGTCTTTTCTTTCTAGCCTTCTTGTTGCCCCGTTTAGGCACTAGAAGCTGCTTTAAGGTCTCGTGAAAGCTTCTTGAGGCTGAACAAGCCCAGCTCTCAGCCTGTTTCTATAACAGAGCTGCTCCAGCCCTCAGAGCATCTTCATTTTACTTCTTGTTTATCCTTTGTGACTTGCAAATGGTGTGACATAGAGAAATCCAGGCCTGGTGTGGTAATTGAGGCCTTGAAGGGTGAAGATACAGGAGGTTTGTGGAGGTGCATGGGCACAAAGTGCCACTGAAGCTATAAGTGATTTGGCTTTAGTCCTGCAAAGAAGCGCAGACCACCTCAGCTACCCAAAATGGGCTTTTAAGAACAAAGTGAGAGTGCCTGACATCCTTAGAATATCACATAGTCAATCTAGATAGACATCACATGGAGCTGTAATCTGATGTAGAAAGAGCAAGATATAAAAATGTTAGTAAACTTGTGTTGAAAAAAAATACTGCCAGTATTTTTATTGCAGTCATAGTATAAAATACTCATTCCCAAGTGAGGAAAAAGAAACTGTCAGTGTGACCACTGTATTCCTCCCAGTAAAGGACTAGGCATGGTGACAGCTCTCTGATCACACTAACACCATAGTGAAACCCCTGGCTGAAGGACACTGAGGCGCAGGGGAGTGTGAGCCTAGCACCAATGAGGTATGCATTTTTAGTTTCACTCTTTTGTTCTTTCTTCTGTGATGGTTAATTTCAACTAATGATAATGAGACTGAAAGTTTCAGACAGACTAAGGTAAATTCTTGATATAAATATATTTTATATAAAATATAAAATGAGCTTTCTTTGGCCATAAACCAAGGTTTGAACATAATAAGGGTAAGGCCTTCTTTTTCAGAGTAGAAATTCTTCCAGATTTTAAAGTCTATTGACATCTCTTTGCTTTCATGCTCTAAAGGGATGCCAGGATGTGATCCTCTAATTCTATTTAAAAAAATCAGATGAATAAGCAATAAGCAATAACGAATATTGTACCAGAACTGCATATTGAGTACAAGAGTAGAGACTGATTACTCAGTGCTTTTGCTCAGAAGTATTTTGCAGGAAATTTGCATCACAATACATTGCTTCCTAATGGATTGGATTTAATAAAACAAACCAGAAGTTCAGCATTTTTTTATAGATTCCATTTTCAGTGCTGGCTAGATATATTTCTCTCAAAAATAATGTTCTGCAGCTGAGGAACAGAGAAATAGAAAGCATTCTCCTGGTTACTGCAACATCATCAGTACTTTGCCATCTATTTTTCTAGCATGTGTTCTAAATGATTAAATGTGTTTTAAATGATTTTATGAATCTGGCAAAGTGTCAACATCATGGCTGGGAATAGCGGTGGTGGATGTAAACTGTAAACCAAATCTAGACCCTCCTTGATTTAAGAAAACTACTTTATACTTGGCTTGGTCCAGATCCTGGCATCAGACTTCTGACTTTGATACTTTGGCTTAATTTTGAGTAACTAATTTCCTTTATTATGGTGAGAGAAAAGAAATGCTGGGAGGTAAGTATCATGTTGCCCCACCTCGCGTATATGGGCTGAAAAGAACTTGAAATAAGATTGCCATTTAAGTTGTGGTTGTCAGCTTGGTTTTATTGAATACAAAGAATATTTTTGTTATGTAGTAGTATATCAGCTACTACAGTAGATCGAAATAATTTAATAACCATACCTAGACTTGGAGATGTGTTTGGGTGATTGCTTTGTAACTAGGTACTGAATATGCAAAATATTAAGTTTATTTTGAATTCTGCGGCTGTGATCCAGTTCTATGCAAATTGCTATTTTACATTGATAATAGAACCTTAGACCTCTGTTGGAGCTTGTGGTTCTGATTTACATGTAGAGAGTAGTGAAACCACTGATGTTTTATCAAAGTTATTACTGATATACTCTGGTCATGCCAAATGAGAATCCAGCCCAGACTTTGTTTTTTTCCCCACTAGGTTTATGATTATATCTTTTAATACTGTTTTAATAATGTGTCAAAAAGGAACCTTCACTTTGCAGCCTCGCTTTTACTGGGAGATAAATTTAAGCCTCTTTCCTACTTGACAGCATTTTTATGAAGTCTGAAATGCCAGTAAGCGTTAAAATAAAATGTTTAATTGAACTTGGCAAAAGGGAAGCTGAAAAGGTTTTGAGAAGACCATCTGATTTTTGACAAGTTGAGTTTCTTAGAGTGGGAGCTTAGTACATCTGAAAAAAAAAAAAATCAGTGCTTCTACACTGTATTTTCTAACAGTTCTTAGTCCTGAGAATACATTAGCATTCTTTGTTGGGGGGAATATGTTCACTATGTATAGCAATGTATCTCACATCCAGTTTATTGTGTTGGTGTGTAATGACCTGAAGGAAAATATCCTTCAAAAACTCCATAAAAATAAAATCATAACATGTTACATTTAAATCTGCTAATATTTAATCTGCAGTTGAAGAAAAGAACCTGGTGGCATGAAATTATAAAAAAATAAATAGGTTATTGTCCTGGGTTCACAGTAGCAGTCATTTTTCTCTTTCTTGGTAGCTGATGCAGTGCTGTGTTTTGACTTTCAGCTGGGAACAGAGCTGATAAAAATGATGTTTTGGTTTGGCCAAGGACTTTGTGGGCCTCATGCTCTGCCAGGGAGGAGGGGAGCCGGGAGGAAGCAGAGACAGGACACCTGACCCAAACAGACCAAAGAGGTATTCCATACCATAGCATGTCATGCACAGGATGTAACTGAAAGGGACCTGGAAAAGGGCTAGGTGGACTGCAGGGTTGGAGGAGGTATCGGTTGGTGCTTGGTCGGGCTGGGGGGGGGCAAGTTATCGGTCGCCTGGTGATGGGGTGTTGTATTCTCTTCCTTTGTTATTTTCTTTATCATTACTATTATTGGTGGTAGCAGTAGTGATTTGTGTTATACCTTAGTTACTAAACTGTTCTTATCTCAACCCGTGGGGGTTGCATTCTTTCTGATTCTCCTCTCCGTCCCTCCGAGAGTAGGGGGAGGGCAAGAAAGGGGGTGGGGAGTGAGTGAAAGCTGTCTGGTTGGGTTCAAACCACGACAGTTATTCTGGCACATGTATTGATCCTGCTTCTAGTCAGGGGAACAGTAGCGTGGTCTACAGTTTAGCCTGTCAATGACTTGTGTCTGCCACTTGTGTCATCTCAAATATTAATAATCTATGAGGAATCATATCTGCAAGCAAAAAGCAGGAAAGAAGTTAGAGACCAGCATGCAGTAGAATTTTGGTTTTGTTTTTTTTCTTTAACAAAAATGACATTGCTTATGTCTTATTAAATATAAGCTATTATATGTATGTACCACATATATAGCCTGTACTTGAAAAGTATAGTGGGTTACGTGGTAGTGGAAACATGTCACTTTGGATCTACCCCAAATCTGAAAATAAAAAATGGGTTATTACCATTCAAGGAGAGTATGTGCATTATATCTCTATAATAAAGCAGTTTGGGTTCTATTACTTCTGAATGACATATAGCAGTCATTTCTCCTCTGCTTTTGCAGCTGCTGTGTTGCAGAAGGAAACATGGAAAGCTTCATCATGTTCTCTGCTTCTTAGGACTTCCCTGAGTCTGCCGTGCTTGTAAGACAGTGGCCTTAGTTGCTTTAGGAACCCAGATCAGGAGGAATATAACTTGCCAGGATAGGGAGGTTTTTCACAAAAGGGAATAGTTTATGGGAAGAGATCTGGGTGCCTGTTATCATTTCTGGTTGAAGAAGTATTACCAAGGTCACACCATTGACTTTTCTGATCTTGTAGCTTCAGGCCAGTGGCTACACTCAACTCAAAGTAAATTGCTTCGTAAGCTGCCAGAATTGACCTTTAAAAATGCAGCTTAAGCTTACTGGTTGGTCCAGGTAACAAAAAAAACCCAAATACAAATAAATGAAAAAAAAAAAAAAAAAGCCCACACACATGCACACACACAAAAAGGCCAAGCAAAAGAAAAGAAAAAAACCCACACAGAAAACCCAAACCACAACAAAGCCTATATATTTAGTCCTGTCCAGAAGGACTATACTACCTGTGCAAGATGTTAGAATCCCATGCAGTTATTTTATCCTGACACCAACTTTTTGCCAGATAGAGCTGTGAGGTTTATTGTCAAGGTACAAATGTTTAATTGACATTGTCAAGTATAAGCTAGGGATGTAAATAACGAACCCTGTACCACATAGGTCTTCTGTTAGGTTGCCAGCAAGGTGCTCTGCTCGTCCTTCCCACAGTGGTAACATGTACTCCTGTCTCAGCCACAGTACCTGCTCCTGAGGCACAGTTGTGTTGCTGTTGTTTCTGCAGGAAGAGCTGGATGGGGAGTCCTGGGAAATGCTTGGTTAATGTTGAGCTGGAAATTTTTTTCTGCTCTGGCAGTAGTAAAGCACAGACATCATTCAGACATCATATTAGAGGTTTCCTCTTGCTTTGCATGGCCTGACCAGCCCAATTAGAAGCACTAGGAGCTCAACATAGGAGCACTAGGAAATCTTGAACTTCCCCGATTGTGTGTTCCCAATAGGAACACACAGGGGAGTGAGCTGCAAAAAAAGAGAGCTGAAATTATTTTTAAGTTTTTGTAATATTTTTTTTTCTAAATGAACTGTCTATATTATGCCACAACAGATTGTTAGTAGCAGACTAAACTGTATTATTAGCTTTGCTAGCTTTCTCCTCTGGAAGGCAAGTATTCAACTTGGTTTTATGACATCAGACAATTTGCTAATTTTGGTTTGGCTTGAACTGATTTGTTAGAAGCTACACTGCTCCTTTGCCCACAGCAAACCACAAATGAATGCATCTACAGAAGTTTCCTGTTGAGGTTTTTCAAGTGTCCTTTAAAACTGTGACCTCAAGGATTCATATAACCTTTTGGTGTATCTACTTGCCTGGTAACTTAAAATAAAGTAAGGTAATTATCTCTACAAATCAATAGGAAAAACTATGAAAGAGATCTTTACTTAATTTTGAGACTGAAGTATCAAAGCATTTATGTTGCAAAACTATTTTTTTGGAATATTTAAGGAACAATCAGATCTTACTCTGTTCTTATAAATATTTACTATTGAAAAAGTTGGTTATAGCAAATTTTTGACACCAAGAAAATTGGGAAGAGAACTGATCCTCTGATGAAAAATGCTGTTAAATGTGTGCATTAGACCAAGTCCTGGTCTCAGTGTAGAGCAGTGTCAGATTCATTGGAGTGATGTGATGTGGTAATCACATTGGTGGTAGCTTGTAAGGCACAGAACTAGGGGAATATTTTAAAGCGGCTTTTGGTGCTGCTTAAAATCTGCTTCATCTGATCATGTTATTGAATTGACTTAAATGATTCATCTGGAAAAGTAACCAACAAACAAGCTTGATGAAAGAGCAAAAATAATTAACAATCAGTTAATTTGCTAGGCATAAGAAAACCTTTTTAATACTTAGCATGCCATAATATACTCAGAATATCATGAGGAAAAATGTATGAATCATACTGGCACTCAGAGTACAAGCCCTACTCAAAGTGATTTGCACTTCATTTTCGGGTAAATATAATTTAACCATAGAAATAGCTAACCATCAGGCTGTCAATTACTTTCAATAGCAGAGGAACCAGTGTTCTACAAGAATGTGCTTTATACAGAAACCTGTGCTAACAAAAGCAGGTGCTTAGGTGTAAATCCTGTCTTGTGGGAACTCTGTAGATGAAATTCTTCACTGTGGCTGCAGATTAAGACTCTAAAGCTGCTGTTGAGGCTAATGGCTGGTTTATTGCTGTGGTTGTGTCTAGTGGCCAATTAAAGTTATGTAGATGCCAAATGATGCATAAACTTATTTTCTTGGAAAGCTTTAATCTAAAAAGTAGGATTAACAGCTGGAGGGCCATGGGGGAAAAGGGGGCAGTGTGCATAGGTGCATCTCTAAATCTTTAAAGTAAATGCTTAGCAGTTTTTGTTTTGTTGTTTTATCTCTGGTTGTAGACTATTTTGGGAAAGATCTGTAAGAGGATGGGCTTTTTCTGGGAGAATTTCTTGCATAGGACACTGATCTATATTTCAAATAGAAATGGTGTAGATTGAAGCTGTTTTGGAAGCTTCATACAAGATTCCTGTTGGTTTCAGCACTTTTCATAGTTTACCCGAGTCCACATCTACCAATGTTATTCATAGGCTCATACTAGTATGCAGGGGAAGAATAGTCTTGAAAGCAAGCTATATATTCAGATATTTCTGTCAGCCTTCAGATGGGAAAAGTTATGGTGATAAAAAATAATTTCTAGTTATTGTTATCTTTAGGCATATTGAATTATTATGTGGTTAACAATGACTACAAGATACTTTTATACATTTTTGTGGATGGATTTCTATATGGATTGGGGGCAGCATGGAGGAGAAGGACTTGGGGGTGTTGGTTTGTGAGAAGCTCCCCATGACCCAGCTTCAGTATGTACTTGAGCCCAGAACTTCCGTGTCCTGGATTGCACTCCCAGAGCTTGAGCAGCGGGTCGAGGGAGGGGATTCTTCCCCTCTGCTGGACTCTGGTGAGATCCTCCTGGCAGTCCTGATCCAGCTCTGAGGTCACAACACAAGAGGGACATGGAGCTGTTAGAGCAAGTCCAGAGGAGGCCATGGAGGTGCTGCGAGGGCTGGAGCAGCTCTGCTCTGGAGACAGGCTTGAGAGAGCTGGGCTGGTTCAGCCTGCAGAAGAGAAGGCTCCTTAAGGGGAGACCTCAGAGCAGCTCCAGTGCCTGAAGGGGCTACAGAAAAAATCGGAGAGGGGCTTTAGACAAGGGTCTGTAGGGACAGGACAAGGGGAATGGCTTTAACCTGACAGAAGGGAGACTGAAATGAGCTCTTAGGCAGAAGTTCTTCCCTGTGAGGGTGCTGAGGTGCTGGCACAGGGTGCCCAGAGAAGCTGTGGCTGCCCCGTCCCTGACAGTGTCCAAGGCCAGACTGGACGTGACTTGGAGCACCTGCTGTAGTGGAAGGTGTCCCTGCCTGTGGCAGAGAGTTGGAACTGGACGAGCTGCAAGGTCCTTTCCAACCCAAACCAGTCTGGGATTCTATGAACTATATAGATCAGAGATAGAGCGATCACTTATGATTACTGATAAATTACCAGAAATATATTTTTCTCAAGAACTAATACTGTTTGAAGTAAATGGATAGTGGTCTTGCACACAAAAACATACATGTTACTTAGGTTGCTGAGTTAAACAGAAAACCTTAGGAAATTACAAAATTACAATGGCTTAAGTGATAGCTGCTGCATCTCTTCTTTTGAATTGAAACCACACTAAATGAGGTGGGAATTCTGTGGGTAAAATAAAGAATGTGATTATGAGGTAGTCCTTAACTGAATAATGCATATTCACGGGGAGGATGAAAAAGGATATTTTTTTTTTTTTAAGCAAAACCACTTTGTGAGAGTGGAAATGTCCAGAAATATGAAGAAAGTATGTCCTTTAAGGTAATTCATAGAAACATAGAATAGTTTGGGTTGGAAAGGACCTTGAGATCAGCTAGTTTCAACTCCTCTGCCATGGCCAGGGATGCCTCACCTTAGACCATATAATTCATGGTGAAGTATCAAAGGGCTGCTCCAAAGTATGGAGCTGTAAAATGTTTGTTTCTCAAGAAAATCAAAACGGCAATTGTCACCCTATAATGAGAGGCACATCCCATGATACCTATAATTATGGTGAAGTGTACCTTTCCACTCTGAAAATCTTGATTTTGCCTTTGTTCAACTCTTTAATATGGTGTTTTCCATTCTGGTCATTACTTCCCTCCATTTTTTGCTAAGACAAAGTTCAGCATTTTTTCCTGGGTTGTTTTAACATCAAACACATCTAGATTATGATGGGTTAATACAGTGGCTTGCAAGGAGTCTAGGCTGTCATTGTCACAGCCCTGTGAGTTGGTATGAGTTGCTTTTGCTGCTTAAGAAACACTGGCTTCTTTATGCCAGAATATCTATTTCTATTTTACCAGCCAGAAAAGTTTCTGCTTTCTGGCCAAGTAACAGGATTAGTGGTTTTCTCTACTGTTTTAGTTAATTAACTGATGGGATCCCCAGCTCAGTTCATCACTTGGCAGACAGATGCCACTATAATGAAGGAAGAATGGGAAGGACTCTTTCAGTCTTCTACTCAACTATGGCAAAATTATTAATCAGTGATTAATCAGTGATTTCAACTAGTTTTTGCTGTGTAATAATGAGACTTGTCTTAATCTCATTGAAAGCTCATGTAATGCTACAGCTAAACAGGCAAACTAAATCTCAATAAATATGCCTAAAACTTCACGTAAGGTATGGGATAGAAACTATCTTGAATCACAAAGTTATATGATTGGATTATAGAACTGCCACCTACAAAAATACATAAACCCCCCCACTTTTAATTAGTCCTTTTGACATTTATCACTGAACCATTGAGCTCTTTATCACTCTTATTGAGCTCTTGCCTCTACCAGCAGTAGCTTTTCAGGAACCTTCAGCAAAGGAAACTGACTGCTCACTTTTCTGTGATGGCCAGTATATGAATTTAATATTGTTAAAATGGCTCCTGCTTTGAGAGCGCTGGTGACTTCCTAAACTGTGGGCCCTTCATGCCACATCGCAAGAGAGCTTATAAAGCTTTTCAGATTAATGATTAAAATTGGTTTACTAACACTGGAATGTTGGGACAAAATTTGAGTGACTTTCAAATACGATTTGGGAATTAAGGCAAGCTATTGAAGAAGAGACTGACCATTTTAAGACACGTAGGTAAATCAACAGATGACTACTTTTAATTTGCTATCAGTTAAGAATGTCAAGGTTGAAAGTACAACTCCAGTAGTTTATGTTCCATTTTAGAGAAGGAAGAGGCTTTTTCATGTGCATGCAATAAAGGAGTCTTCAGTTCCTGGTATTTTAGAGTATATGTGTCTGTGCTGTTCTACACTGCATAATCTTGGTGCAAGTGTTATACCTGTTGCTGTTTTCTTTCCAAACTGCAGGGAATCTCTTAGATATTTGCAGTTTTAGCTATAATGCCAGATTTTCTCTGAAACTGCTAGATAAGCAGTACTGGTTGTGAAAAGCCACAGTTCATGTTTATCAAAGCAATTTCTCCTGGATCAAATGGTTTTGTAATCTATATTTAGCTAGAAAAAAAAAATAAAAAAAAATAGAAACTATATTGTCTACTGAAACTTAGCCAAATGCAGTGGCCCAAATTTTAGAAGTTACTTCTGGGAATAATTCCAGTTGATAATTGTTATTTAAAAATTTATTTTAAGCCACTATGCTTAATTACCCATGTAAACATGTATTAGAATTTAAAAGTACCATAGATGCAGTAAAAATGGAACAGCAATGTGTTTGCTTGTAGATACAATAAAAATGATTTTGTTCTTTGTGTACACAGCCCTAAGTAGAAGACTAAATAATAGCAACAGCATTTGAATGACACTTTACAATGCTGCTTTCCCCCCTCCTGGTTCTTGTCAATCCAGTTTTGTGATCAGGCTGACTTGCTAAAAACCCCTTTGATGCTTTTTCATGAGCATATTTGTTCTAAGGCTGCTGACTGAAGCTGGCTGAAGTGCTGGATGTATTTGGCATGTATTTTTCTAAGTCTAATGGCAGAGGCAGGTACATTTAAAAATCTGTAAGTACTGGAAACTTTGAAACAAGCAACGAAAGAAATAGATTTTGAATTGAATGTGCATTAGGTTTGCTGTACACTAGGTTCATTAACAGCGGGCTGCAGCTCAGCCTGCCTTGTTCAGGTCTTCAAAGTAATGAAAGGCAGAAGCCACTCCTATGTGGATGTTACAGTGTTGAGAAGGAAAAGTATAAACATAGCTTGTCATCTAGTGTTAACTAGGTCTGACTGACATAGATTTCATAATTTATCTGGGCTTTCTGACCGAACTTTTCTGTACTGTCTTTTGGTTCTCCATGTTGCTGTTTTTACTATGTTTTCCACTAGTAACTTCAGAAAAGCTTGTCCATTGGCTTCTGAGCACACCTCATTTGAATTTATGCTGAGATAAAGACCATAGTCCAATATTCATGGGGAGCTGAAGCAAGTTATCTGGACCTCCAAGCTTCCATATGAATGTGTTTGGTTTTGTGTGTGGACTTTATTTTTTTTCCCTATAAAAAGCTTAAATAGATGGAGGGAAAGAAAGAGGCTACTGAAGTTGGTGCTCTTTGAGGCAAGATCCTAGGCATAATGTGAAGAAGAATTGCCATGTTAAAAAAGATGATTTAGAATAATTGCAACCTGTGTGTCTACAGGTGAAACTTTAATTACAGCCTTGTCTTTGCACTGACATATTTCTCTGGTCCTTTTTTACGTTCTTTCTCTACAGCTTTTACATGCTGTAGATGGCAAATCATCCAGGCTGATGAAAGGGGAGTAGTACCCTTACTGTACTTAATAAAGGATAAATCTCTGTGGAATAAAGCATTTGGAATATACAGAGGCTTCCTCTATACAGATTAAAGCCTAAAGATTTTCCTCCAGTGCCACATTTAGGTTGTCCAACTTTGACAGTGTGACACTGCGTGTCATCACTGCAGCTGTCACCTGCCTGAGGCAAGGAGGAATACTGGCTGGCTTTCTAGGAGTATTAGCATCATGGGAGGGTGAACCTTAGCAGCTCTCAGTTCACATTCATCACCAAAAGGTCAAAAAAAAAAGTCTTCATCTGAAACAGTTTCTAAAGCATTTTAATGGCTCCTCTGTTACCTGAATCTTTAGGAATGGGGCTGAACACAAGGACTTATCTGGTGGGAGAAGGATGGTAGAGCTGCTCCTGCAGCACATCTGCAGCTATAGTATAGTCTCTGTAGCCTCTTGAGAGGGTATTTTGGTTATATTGAAACACCTGGTGTTAAATAACACTTATTTTACTCCATACCTACTCCCTCCAGTACTCATTATTATCTTCATGGCTTTTATATGTAGGGCTTTTAAGAACTGATTCTGCAGCCCATGAGAGCTCATGTCCCACGAGAACCTGCTGCATCTCTCCTATTTGAAGTGATGCTTATGATATTAATTATTAATTGAAAAGAGGATCAGAGCACAGTTTAATGTTTGTGTTTGTATTATAATTATGTAGCAAATTCCTCTTCCTCACATTTTTATTATAAAAGGTTTTAAGATTGAGAGTGTCGGCATATTAATATTATACATGACAAGGGAGTTTTGTTATGGAGGTAGCCATGTCAGTTGTAAGACCTGGCAGTGTCGACTTCTGCCTTCATAGTTTTATTACTGTTGCTTGCTTGTAATTGAGTCTTTTAATGAAAACCTTAATGAAAACAAATGTTTTTTTCCTGAGGCAGTTTCAAAATCCTCAGGGAAAAGGGAAAGAAACCCACAAGAACTGTTTGACTGAAACTCGTAAGTAGGGAGGAGAAAGAGGTGATAGTGAGGAGAATTCAATAACCTTTCAATCCTTCTGCAAAATGAAGCAGGTAGCAATAAAGATTTGTAAGTCCACAGGATTTGTATCTCCACAGGACCTAATTTTTTTGCAGTATTGTGGTTTTACTAAATCAAGGGCAGATGAGAACTAGATTAGCTACATGATTAATGTTTATGTTGGGCCTAACATAGCAAAGTCAGACAGCATACTGAGAACACTTCCATTATGAAGATCGTGCAAATAATCAGCAATGTTTAACTGTGTAATAGATTTGAGTGAAATAATGAAATTATTTCTAAAAAAAACCTGCCATTAAGTCACTTCAACAGAACTTCCTCCATGAGAAACAGCAGGCTGAATGAAACAAAAGGGAAAAATCTTAATGGTGAAATGAATTGACTAAAAACCTTTGAAAAAGGATACATTGGTGAATTAACATTTAATGAAACAAATGCAGAGTTTCCATTTTTTTTTCCCGTCTGTAAAGCTCATAGGAAGGGAATGTAGCAGACATACAAAACCACTCACTGTATGTGTGACGCAGCACTATGCTGTGCCATGAATTACCCACTGTATATATTAGGCTTTCTATGCACACCCAGCAGATCAGCTGTATACGTCCCCTAGGTCTTCAACATCTGGAGTGGGTCACATTTTTGGTCTTTAAACTGCAAAGCCTTGTAAATAAAGTAGAATAAGCATTATTTATAAACTGCATCCTAAGAAAGTTAAACTAACTTTTGTTTGAAAAACCAAACGAAACCACAAGTAGTTGAGAGAATGTTTAAAATTTGTGTTTCTAGTTAAAAATAACTTGGTGAAAGGGTATTTCTGTGGAAGCAAGGAATAAAATGAAACTTGAGACGGATTATAGTGAACTCTATGAGGAAGAAAACTCTTCCTGAAAAGGTCTCATAATAGAGAATTCAAACTCATTGTCTCAGCAGGGCTGGGACATATTTGCGAAGAAACTGTGATGCCTTTCTGAAAGGGAAATGAATTCCATTACTCCTGTCATCAGCTCTGTTGATGCATAAAAATATATACTTTCACTAGAATCCATTTTTTGTTAATGTCTACAGACCAGATAAACATTTTACTGGGTACTTTACAAACAATTCCTAGAACCCCTATTTAAGTAGATCACAGTTGATAAGAGAACTGAGTTATGGGAGTATCTTGAGTACATAGTTTGTAGTATGTGGTGAAAATTCATCAAATAAACTTTTTAAAGCAGCAAGAAGGAATAATTTAGTCAGCTGCTGTCACCTCCCAGATCCCTGGATTTGCCAGCTCAAGCCATCTGCATTAATTCTGGTTTAAAGAGTTTAAAAGGGAAAAATTACAGAAGATGACAGGGGTATTATTAGTTAGCAGCACTTGGAAAAAGACCTTTGTTTGTAGTGATCTTTTGCAGTTGATCTGTCTGTGCACAGTACAGTACAGTGCATGATTACTTGTACTGTGGACTTAACTTCTCAAAAAGTAAAGGTAAATCTTGCCACCATGTAGTTTTAAGTCAATGTACTTGCTTCAGCAGCTGTATTTACATTTGAAATAACCAGCACAACTTTCACTTCTCAAAATGCATTTAAAAGTTGCAATTGTAGCCATCATCCCCTTGTCTATATACTTTTCAAACTGTTTGGGAATACTAATTGAGAACAGAGAAATTGAGAGAAAATGGCCAATTTTTGCTCCAATGAGGACATGGAATAAAAAATGAGTAAGGTATGTGCTTTGGGGTTGAAGGCTGGCAGTCTGATGTCTGGTTAGAGAAGAGATTCAGGTGAACTGTTGATGTGCTCCTATTTTCCTGTTACCCATTCTTACAAGTCTTTGTGATACTCATCTGTAGAAGGTACTGTGTTTTTATTTATTTTACTTAAAGCCCTTGGAGAATACTTCAGCATATTTTTCTCCACTAGAATAAGTGAGCAGTTTGACCAGATACCCATCCAACCTGTGTTTTAAATGGCTCTTAGATGATGCCTGGGAAAAAAACAGAGTAATTAGCCAAGCTTTGAGTGAGATTTCCTCAGAGGGGTCTGTCAGCTGTTAATAATTTGCAGTTCACGGAGTCTTTGACATATATTTATTTTATTTTTTTTATTTGGTAGTTTATTATACTTTTATAAATTTTTCTGGTCTCAACCCTGTAAACTAGTAGGAACTATAGTATCCTGTGCGGAGACCTGCAGGTTACTTAAACTGGTACAAATCAAGCAAACCCAGGATTTCTACACATTGCATATTTCAGCTGCTTTGTAAGAAAAAGTGAACAGATGTATATACAGAATCCATCATCTTAAGGGTGTCTTCTCTTCCTTGATGTCACCCATATAGGACAAGACCCCACTTGCATCAGAACTGAGCTGTTTCTGATAAACTTAATTCAAGTACCATGTTTAGACTTGAAAATAGCATTTGGAGCTTATTGAATGGCATTAATGTAACAAAGTAGATCCAGTTAGTAGGCAATCTCATGGTTTGTTCTCAGGGTGTTCTACTGTTCTGAGAAAAGATGTTTAGAGATTGAAATACTGATGTAACCTGTTTTATTAGTCCATTAAGCAACTTCCTAGAAATCAGCCTGCCATTCTCCTATTTCTGAAAGATACTATTGACCTTATTGACAAAGCCAGGTAGAAAGAGGGAGCTTAACAAGAGAAGAAATAGATGGCAAAATCTTCTGCATTAAATTGAGAAGATCAAGACAAGTGACTGAAAAACTTAATTTGCATTTCAGTTCTTCACTTCGTCTTCCTTTCAGCACTGCTGAGAAACTCTCACAACGAAAAAGGTGGAAGCAAAATATAAAGAGCCCAGGAGGGGCTGATCAGAACATCTGTTCCCTCTCTGCTTCTTCAGAAGTGGTGTCTTTTCTTGTGCTGCTTCTCCTGTCTCTTTTTTTCTTCTCCTGTTCAATTTTCCAGAACAGGATTAAATTTTGAACAGGAGATTCAAACCTCTTCCACTGGTGTGTTTTTATTGGCAAAGTAGCTGTTAATATCATTTTTAATAACTATAAACCTGTCAAGCAAGTTATTTTTATCATAAATTTTGTGGTGAAAATGGAAGGTGAAAAGGAGTATTATTGAACTATAGCTTCTAGTTTATACTTTAAATATTCAACTGTTTCTACATCTTCTGCATATCTTTAGTAAATTTTCATGTATCTGTCTGTTTTACGGGTCACGTATTTGGATCCCAGAAGACACACATCTAAAATGACAGCATGTGTTATTTCCCCTGAGTTTCCTCAGACCCTCTGACCTAATGATTTAAATCACTAATCAAAATGTGGTTTTCGTGGATCCTTAATTAAATTCTTATTCTAGTCCATTGTCCTTGCCTATTCATCAAGTCTTAGTGTTTGGCAGACTTTTCTGTTTTCCTCTGTCTTTTATTATCATTTCTGGTAGCTACGGCTGGTGACACCAGTGGTGTTGACTTCACCAGGAAATGCCTGAAAGGATATGGAGGTCTTGCTAGTGACTAGGATCCTAGGTGAAAAGAGATGAGATCTGGTATAGAAAATATATCTTATTATCCACTGAATGAGATCACAGGCTGTGTTTTCAGAAGTAAATATCCTCTATGTATTCTACAAACATCACATGCACTCACAGTAAGCAAGGAAGCTAACAAATTTATAAATGATAAAGGGATTTCTGTAAATTTTTGAAAAGGTGAAGGTTTATATATTTAAAAATTTACTAGAAATATGGTATTTAAGGTCTCTGCAGAAGGAGAATTTATCTCAAAGACTGACTGGAGGAATTTCCTTTATATTTTAACATATGAGAATATGAAAATTGCTTTTTTGTTGGTGTTTGGTCTGCCATATCAACTTAATATGCATGATAACAACAAACTATCCAGAAATTTGTACTGCTTTGTGAGATAATGCTGGCACAAAAATTAACTCTCTCAGTCAAACTCAGAGCAGGATGCTCCAGGAACAGGAAGGTGAGTTTGCAAAAACTGATAACTCATCAGAAATCCTCAAACACCCTGCTACAAGAGATTTCTAAGAAAGCTGTCTTGTTAAAACCCTTCTGTCTGGAGATGCTTTTCCCATGAGGAAAGTGCAGTGCTTTTAGTAAATTATAGCAATATTTGAGTACATGAATTCTCATAAATATCACATATGTTAATATATTAACATAATTACATATATGAATACCATGCATAAATATAATACATTAATAACTGCTATAGGCACATGTGCCTACACACTTCCAAAGTGTGTCTCCAGCATACAGGTGCACTTTGAAATGTTCATTTATGTGGCTCCAATAATGGAAGCCAAGTTTTTCCTTAAAAGTTTCCTTCCTTTCTGTGCTCTTTCTGTTTCTCCTGCAGGGTTTATGTATAAGTTTTCAATGAAGAGCATAACTGCATTGTCATGAAGGCTTTCTTTTCTTATCTTACCATTAAAAGTCAATGCATTTCTGAACAGTGCCTTAGGTATTTCTTTGAATTAAAATAAATGAATGCATGCAAAAGTCTGTGCTTAAGCAGTCTCCTGGCTGGTAGCTCAAAACAGGGTTCATGTCCAGAACTACAGGGATCTGAACAAAGGCTCAATCCACCATGGTGGCAAATATTTGGCAGCCAAAACCTGTTGGTGACCCGAGAAGCTGTCACTTTGGTATCTAAGAGTTGTTCAAAACTGTCTCAATTTTGAAAGGATGAAGGATCTTGACTGCTGTCTCTTGTCCTTCTGCTGGTACGTTTACACCTCCTGAAGGCTCAGCATCCTATGTAGCGTTCCAGCAGGATGCAACTTCTCAAGAAATGCAAGCCTCTCTCTCTCTTCTCTTGTGTGTGTGATCAGAGAAATGTCTGACACTTTATATATAATACCTTATAGATAGTAGCAATTGCCCATGCAGGGAGAAAGAAAACTGTTTTAAGTATTTCTACTGAGAAGAACTGAAAGCTGTATTTCTTACATGGGTAAAAGGTGCTGAGTACAAATCAGCCCTCTTAGTAATTGTTTTGAATTTTGTTTTGACATGTTTAATGCTCTTTATGTATATAAGAATGTATGTGCACAGGAATTTCTGGTTTTGGAAACTGCTGTTGTAGACTGAGCACCTAGAACTTGGCATGGCAGACTGTAAATACTGGTCTGGATTAAGCCCTGGGAAACTTCACTGAGACACTTTGAGTAGCAGGTTATATGCTCCTCCAAGGTCCCTTCAAACCTGAAAAATTTTGATACAAGAAAAAATGCACACAATCTCAAATAGAAACAGGATTGTGATTTAATATCTACCTGTTTGTTACCTCTGCATGTAGATTAGATCACTTTGGCAGTATTTAATACAAGCTGCCTGAAGATTTGCATTGGTAGCTTGTACTAGTCATAGAATCATAGAATACTTAGGGTTGGAAAGAACCTTAAGATCATCAATTTCCAACCCCCCTGCCATGGGCAGGGACACCTTGCTCTAAACCATCTCACCCAAGGCTTCGTCCGACCTGGTCTTGAACACTGCCAGGGATGGAGCATTCACAACCTCCCTGGACAACCTATTCCAGTGCCTCACCACCCTAACAGGAAAGAATTTCTTCCTTATATCCAATCTAAACTTCCCCTGTTTAAGTTTTAACCCATTACCCCTTGTCCTGTTACTACAGTCCCTAATGAAGAGACCCTTCCCAGCATCCCTATAAGCCTCCCTTCAGATACTGGAAAGCTGCTATGAGGACTCCACGCAGCTTTCTCTTCTCCAGGCTGAACAGCCCCAACTTTCTCAGCCTATCTTCATATGGGAGGTGCTCCAGTCCCCTGATCATCCTCGTGGCCTCCTCTGGACTTGTTCCAACAGATCCATGTCCTTTTTATGTTGAGGACACCAGAACTGCACACAATACTCCAACTGGGGTCATGCAAGAGCAGAGCAGAGGGGCAGGATCACCTCCTTCAACCTGCTGGTCATGCTACTTTTGATGCAGCCCAGGCTTTCTGGGCTGCAAGCGCACACTGCCGGCTCATGTTGAGTTTCTCATCAGCCAGCACCCCCAAGTCCTTCTCCACAGGGCTGCTCTGAATCTCTTTCCTGCCCAACCTGTAGCTGTGCCTGGGATTGCTCTGACCCAGGTGTAGGACCTTGCACTTGTCATGGTTAAACTTCATGAGGTTGTCATCAGCCCACCTCACAAGTGTGTCAAGGTCCCTCTGGATGGCATTCCTTCCCTCCAGCGTATCAACCGAACCACACAGCTTGGTGTCATCGGCAAACTTGCTGAGGGTGCACTCAATCCCACTGTCCATGTCAGCGACAAGGATGTTAAGCAAGACCGATGCCAACACCGATCCCTGAGGGACACCACTCATTACTGGTCTCCAGCTGGAGAAAATTCTTTGGAAATTCATTGACCACAACTCTTTCCGTGAGGCCATTCAGCCAGTTCTTTATCCACCGAGTGGTCCATCCATCAGACTGATGTCTCGCCAATTTAGAGACCAAGATGTAGTGTGGGACAGTGTCGAACACTTTACACAAGTCCAGGTAGATGACATCAACTGCTCTATCCCTGTCCATCAGTCCTGTAGCCCCATCATAGAAGGCCACCAAATTGGTCTGGCAGGATTTCCCCTTAGTGAAGCCATGCTGGCTGTCACCAAGCACTTTGTTGTTTTTCATGTTGTGCCTTAACATGCCTTCCAGGAGAATCTGCTCCAAGATTTTGCCAGGCACAGAGGTGAGACTGACTGGTCTGTAATTGCCTGGGTCATCCATTTTCCCCTTCTTGAAAACAGGGGTTATATTTCCCTTTTCCCAGTTGTCGGGGGCTTCACCTGACTGCCACGATTTTTCAAATATGATGGCCAGTGGCTTAGCAACTTCATTTGCCAGCTCTTTCAGGATCCGTGTATAGATTTCATCAGGTCCCATGGACTTGTGCACGTTCAGATTTTTAAGATGGTCTCGAACCTGATCCTCTCCTACAGTGGGCGCAAGGTCTTCATTCTCTCCCTGCGTCTGCCTTCCAAGACTTGGGTGTTGTGGTCATAGCCTTTGCCAGTGAAGACCGGGGCAAAGAAGTCATTCAGAACCTCAGCCTTCTCCAAATCCTGTGTAGCTAGTTCTCCTGAGAGCTTTCTGAGGGGGCTTATGTTGTCCCTAGTCTGTTTTTTATTTGCTATGTTCCTGTAGAATCCAATTCTTCCTATCTGTGTTTTGTGCTTCACAGGGATCAGGTGGTAGCATATAGAACAGATTTGCAATTATACAGTAAGGCTGATTTGCTTAGGTAAGTAGCTAACAAATTTACCCATATGCGAAACCACCCATGACACCCATAATGCTCAGAATACCCCAAGGATCTCCCAAGATCAGTGGGGTTTGTCTGCCCTACAGAACTTTGTGCTTCACCGCTTGGTCATCTTCCTCCTTGGGAAGTCCTTATTGCCTGAATTAATTTAAATCTAGCTTTAAATTTATCTTATAATATATGTTTCTTTATAATATACTGTTGTTTAGGTGTATTCTGAACTATAACCTCCCCTTCATATGGTTTGAAAAAGATGAGGAAGAAACTGAGAACTTTTTCTATGAATTTTCATCAGAATTTTCTCTTCCCAGTGGTTTCCATTAGAACTGGATTACATTGTGCCCCTGGTGATCATTGAATAAATATGTTAAAATGTGCTCAATCATTTTAGCAAGTACCCCCCTGTGGCTTATGCAGTGCCTTGTTTGAATTTTATAAGGTGTTCAACGTTTTCTATGCCTTATTGGCTTGACCTTTAAATATTATTTTAAAAGTGAATGTGATATCATCTGCAATCAGCAGATAAAGGCTTATGAGTAAAAGGACAAAATTTAAGAAGAGCATGGCCTTTGAAGGTCTTGTGAAATAGCAATAAAATTAGAGTATTTTCTAATAGAAATAAGTAAAAGCCTGTAGTTTATAACCTGAACTTAGATCTGTTTTTCCACCTGATCCTATATTTTTATTTTATATATCATTAGAATCATGCTCGGTAGTATAAAGTTATATTTATAGCAAGATAGCTTAAATGCCTGAATATAAAGAAAAATGCCTTGTTTCACCTTTATTATAAGCTCACATAGCATATAACTATACAGTTGTAGGGTACATATGAAGGATTTGCAGTTTCTTAGAGGAGTCCATATAAAGGGAACCATAAGTAAATGTGAACAATTAAAAAAAAAAAAAAAGGTGTGTAATTATGTTACAGAGGTAGTTGTAATTTCATAATTATTTTGTGGTTTAGAGTGTTTTTTAGATTGTTTAACTGCTTAACTTAATGACTGTAGAAGAGCAGTTTGTGGGCTGTGAGTACCCTTAGGTATTGCTGTCCTCTGAGAGGAGGCCAGGAGTGCAGCTCTTCTGCATGTTGTAGGACTGGAGGGTACCAGTTCCTTCTTTTGCTTTGTTCATGAAAGGCTTATGCTTTTGTTGCTGGAACATCCTCCTCCATGGAGAAGTTGCATATTGTTTTATTGAGTGGTTCTGAAAACATAATTTGGTATTATCTGGTATGTCTCTCCCTTTAAGCAGACTTAAATTAATAAGATGAGGTGTTTCAGTGACGCTGAATTCAAAATATCATAAGGGTTTGTAATAATATTAACTAAGCTGTGTGCATTGTACAGAAAGTATTACCTTTCTGTAATTTTCTGCAGGACCTTTTAAAGATTTAGGGAAAGCATTTGATATAACATTGACTGGTTTTGCTCTATGCGTATTTTCACAGATGTTTTTTTTCCAGACCTAGCCTTTCTGTCCGTAAGCCTGGAGCTGTACTTAGCAAAGGAAGGCTTTAAAAAAGCTTTCCAGCAAAAGTGGACCAGAACGAGCCTTTTCTCCCAGCTGGGACTGGGATACAAATGCATCTGCTCCATGTGGTATTGCGGTTGGACTCGACTGACTCCAAGTACTCCAACTAGGGACTCCGATTACTTACAATTAGGGAGATCACTGAGACTATACCAAGAGCCTGTGAGCAGTGTTTCCCCCTGTAACCTTGACCTAGCAGCAGAATGACAAAAATAATATTGTGTGAAATGTAGACTCCTTTAAACCTGATTGTTTCGTTATCCTCCATCAGTGGCCGGTAATTAAAAGTGTGGGCAGTAACAGCAACAAAAAGTATACTGCTGATAGCTACCTTATTGAAAAAATTGGTTACTGCTTTAATACTTGAATTCTATGAAGAATAACAAAGTTTAGTTTAAAACACAAACTATTTTAAACAAAAGAATTTTATATTCACTGGGGGCAGTTTTTATCTTTTTCAATCCATTTTGTTCAGTTTGTTTAAAGGACAGCTGGTAGGAATTCATTTTGTTTAATCCTAGGCTTAATCTCTTCCTGTTGGATGAGAATTGAAACCCTATTTTGCTGAAGTCAGTAAATACTTGCCAGGTTCTCAACATAATCAAACTTATTTTGATAGTATGAACATTTTAATTTGAAAGAAAAATGATGTGGTACTAAATAACATGAACAATGGTTGAAAATGTTATAGTTAAGTCTCAGTTTAAGTAATAAAATATCATTACATTCCCTTACTTCTTTCTTTTTCTCGTGCTTTTCCCCAAAATATTGCCAACATGTTTAGGTTTTACATAAAAAATTTTATAAATATCTAATTAAAAAACTCAATTTATACTCCTCCAAATTTAAAACCTTTTGAGGATGTTTCATTTTAATACTGAATTTCTTTTCTCGTATTTCTCAGTTCTGGGATTGTAGAGAACTTTTACACATTCCTGAAAAAATTCCAAATGGAAACTAAAGTAATTCAGGACACCTAAGTGTTTAGTTATCTTAATTGACACAGCTTCAGTAGCTTTTTGCCACTTTGGACATCCACATACAGTTACATGTGTGTTGCTGAAAGCAGTACTTGCTATGGCCACACATAAAATTATCTGAAAAGGATTAATGAGCCTTGAAGAGGTTTGCAATGGGATTATGACTGTCTGTAATGGAAGGAGCTCTGTGCATAAGGCTCTAACAATGAGAAGGTGTTTTTCCTTTTAAAAGTATTGTGCCACATCTGTGCACCTGAGCCTGTTTTATAGCTGTTGTGGAGTTCATTAAACGCTCCCTAATGAGAAATATCATTACAAAAACTGTACTTCTACAAATAACAGGTCTGTTTTTGTAGTTCAGTCATTCAAGAGATAGCTCAGTATCCCTGAAGCTATTTGATGTTCTATGGAGAAAATATTTTCTCTGTGAACCAAAGAATTTTGCTCTCTAGCAACAGAAGACCAAGAGACTTATAAATGATCAGGATATTATAAAGTTGCTTTTGTTTTTGCCCCAGTGTTTACATGATGCCATGCTGGTCTTAAAAATCGAAGTCTCATTAGCATTTAAATCCAGGAAAACTGCTATCTTTGCTTCCTTATTATTTGAATGGGATTAGGGCACACATTTGCCTCTGTTTCCAAGAGGGGAACTCAACTGCATTTTCCAAACCACTTCTTGGTCACAATTCAATGGGTAGATGTGTTGACCTTTACTCTTAACAGGAGTACTGCATAATTTATATAGTCTCAACAGCAAAATATTGTTAATGCTAAATGCTTAAAATATGAATAATTGACTTCTGGTTTACTTTGCTTTTTAGCCCTTCTAAGGAATGTATGAAGCTTCACACAGAAATGCGAGCTTCTTGGGGTTGTTTACAGATTAATAAATGAAAAGTTTAAATGTTCACTTTCAGGAGTAAATACTAGTTTGTCATTTTACCTAGAGCTGTAAAGCATCATTACAGTGTCTCCTTTTGCAATTCTCACTACTTTCATCTCTCTGTCATGCTGTCATGAAGAGGCTTGAATTCCAGCATCCTTAAGAGATTTAAGAATTACTTTTTGTGCATTGTTTAAGCTCCAGATTTGTATTTCTGATTTGGGATTAAGCACTTAAACCTGAGAAGAAACTTCTTCTCAGTGAGGGTGACGGAACACTGGAACAGGCTGCCCAGGGAGGTTGTGGAATCTCCTTCTTTGGAGACATTCAAGACCCGCCTGGACACGTTCCTGTGTAACCTTATCTAGGTGTTCCTGCTCCGGCAGGGGGATTGGACTAGATGATCTTTTGAGGTCCCTTCCAATCTCTAACATAATGTGATACTGTGATACTGTGATACCCTCAGATCATGGTGGGACACATCACCCCTGCAATTTCATCTTTAACACTTCTGTTGCAATGGAATTAGTCCAAAGCAGGAATTTAAGCCAATGAAGGGTTCTGGGAAAAAGTAGGTTGTCCTTTTCCAATGAAGAGTTCTGGGAAAAAGTAGGTTGTCCTTTTTCCTCTTTGTGATTCAGATGGAGATACTCATTATGAAAACTGGTAACTATATGAAACATATAGTTTCATATAGTGAATAACTTTGTTTTTCACATTATGAAAACTAATAACTATAACTACTAACTGCAATGATGCAAAAAAAAAGCTTGTTTAAGATTAATATTGACTTGTTCTGACTCTCTAAATCATCTTCCTCAAATGTTAAGCATATACCACCTTTAGAACTTGCTATTTACCCTTTCCTAAATCTTGGTGTTATTAAAAGCTGTAAATTAAATTACCTCTATATAAAACTTCATACTCTCTGTTAGGTTATCATTTCAGTGTCGTAACTTACTACATCTTGGGAAGTTCATACTGCTTTATTTTTTTGGAGGTGTTTATGGTAATTACATGGTCTTTATGCTCTTTCACTTACTAAACCTTTCCCCTCCTCATCTGCTGAAAGCTAATGGAAAGTAACCTTGGAATTTAAGTGTAGACTTGCTTTCAGGTTTTCAGAGGCATATATGATTTGAAAAATTACCCAAGAAATGGTCAAGGCAGGATTAATCTATTACTTAAGTACAAAGTCTTTCCACCCTGAAAGGAGATATTATTATTGTCATTCTTGGCTTTGTTATGAATTGCTTGTAGCATACGGAGTAAATCTTGTAGATGTTAGTGATACCTATGAATGTGAGATCACTTCTGCTTTGTTCAAAGCTGAGGTGGCCAAGAGACCGTTTGAGTGCTGTGACTGCTGGCAAGGCTGAAGATTTAGTTGAAATATATGCCTACAGCCTACTAGTTCTAGTTCATTGATGCTAGTTATTGTTTAATTATGTTTTCATTTATGAATGGCATAACGGAGACTTCAGTTGGCTTCTTACCCAGAAATTAATGGGTATTTAGTCCCTCTTCTCTCTGTTAGCTCTATCACATGTAGCATATTTGTGTACGATTGGTGTCTAATAGACCATTTGTTTTGGCATGCTGGATATTTCACTATTTGGTCTGTTCCTGCTGTACATTATCTCCAGATGAAGATATGACAGCCATCAGTGAGCTCAGGTTGGCCTGTAAAGGTTATGGAATTGTGATTATTAATTCCCTATTTACTTAATGCATCTCACAAAATTCAAACTACATTCTAGGAAGCACTGATCAACATTAGGCATGAATAAATACCTGAAAGTTTTGTATTCTGAAAAATCACAGTGGATTCAATCATAAATATTTCAGGTCATGTAAATCTATCACCTAGTTTTGGGAAGAATATTACATTCAGAGCTGTCAACATCTTGGCATCTGAGCTATACCTGACACTTAAGGGTGATGAAACCTCAGCGCTTCACACAGGCTGTGGCAGAGACTTTGGACAAACCTTTTATCCTTAGGCTGCTTGGGGCATCTTTATTTTAAAATGGGAATACCTGCTTGGGCATTCAGTAACTGCGATTGTCATCTTTCATTACTGCATTAACCTTCAGAACTGACAACAGTGTGCCAGCTCACAATAATTGAGCAGAGGTCTACAGAAATTAGTTTCTTGTTGTTAGCGTAGGAACTGACACATAACCACCGGAATGGTTATATGAGGTGCTTTATTGCAGCGCTGGGAAACCAGGGGCATGCGCCCAAATCTGGCTTCGACCTCGTCACATCACGTTCGCAATTTATACACTGAAGGTTACATAACTAATACATATTCAATACAGATTGCATCATTAACTAATACATATGCATTAAGGATTGCCACATCAGTCTATTATGACATCAGCCTCTTCTGCGCTTGCGCAGCCCCCCTCTGGTGGTCGTCCTGATGAAGTAAGGAGTCTTCCTCGGATGAAGTAAGAAGTCTTCCTCGGCTTGTTCTTTTCACCTTTTTGTCCTCTGGCCATATCCCAACCATTATGTGGACGCCAGCATTGTTCTATTTTCCCTTGACTACCTCTGGTAATTTCTAGGTTCTGCTTGGGTAGAATTTCACAATATACCTCTCTAAATTCACCCATACACCCTTCACCATATATGGTTATATAAGCTCTTGCTACCAAGACTACCATTGTATCACTGGTTACAGGTTAACCACGATACCGGACTGCAGACGGAACTGCAAAATTATAGCTCTTTCTAATCTACAAAATCACACTATTGATTTATTAACCTCTTAAACATAATTGTTCCTACCATTTTATATGATTATTTATCTTAAAAACTTCACTCTTTTCTAACAGTTCCCCCCTTTGAAAATACTTCACTCAGTTTAAGTTAAGTATTTTCATTCCCTTAGGTACCTGTTTCCTGATAAATAGGAGGAGGTGTGGGAGATTTTGGATGTTCTTTAGTTACTGCTCCTATAATTCGATGGGTCCATGCATAGCTCCGGGCTATTTCCTTTCGAATACAAAAATACATCAGATATAACATTAAAAACATGATCACCATTACGACTACAGTTTGCAAGAAGGAACGGATCCATCCAGTAAGGTGAAGGCCCAAACTATCAAAGAGTGCCCCAATCCAATTTTGTTCAATATATTTTATTTCTCTTTCCGCTTCTTGTTCCACTTTGGTCAGCTGGGAAATATCATATTCTATGTTTGCAGTTACATTAGAAATATGAACACAACAATGATCTATTCTACCTTTCAAATATCCACAAACACCATGTTCCTTACGTAACAACAGGTCTAATGCCATTTTGTTCTGCAAAATCTTTAGTTGTTGCTTGTAATTGCAAATTTAGATCTCCGAATCCTTTCTTTGTTACCCTGGCTAATCTTTTTGTTTGGCCAATCAGTCTGTCAGTCATTTCTCTATTTCGATATGCTGCTATTTGTGCAAATAAAGATTCAAAAACCCACCCTATTTTAACTCCTGCGGAGGGCTTCTGCCATGTGTCATCATCAACATCATCATCATCATCTACATTTCTTTTTGTTCGAATTTGCAGGGTTTCTAACTTGCCTTTGAATGGTGACTTTTTCCAAATTGGACAAAGAGTTGGTAATCCCAGGATGATATTTTTTAACTGGGCCTTCTATGGGTAGGTGAGTAGTCCAGGTTCCATCACTTGCTGCCCAAACAAAATGGCACCATAGAATATTTACAATCTTCATTGCCAATTGGGAGCTGTATTCCTTTTCCTCCAATTTTAGTCCCCAGTATACACATACTGCCATTAAAGCAATCTTAACTGGAGGTATTGTGATTTCCTCAGGGTACGTGTCACAATCTAAAATTTTGGTACAATTCCACCAAGGAACGTTTTTGATAACATCCCAACTAACCCTATTTATAGACAGCAAATCATCGATGTCTATATTCTCTGCTACGTTTTGCTTTGCTGTCCATTTAAGGCACCAAGATGTATTCCCGATATATTGAAATTTCTGCAAAATGCTCATTGACCAAATCGTGTCCCAGTTCTGTTTTAAACCAATTTATTTTTCTTTCTTTGCAAAGTCTGTATTGAGTTTGGTTGTGTACACAATTGCCAATTATTGTTCCTTTACATTCATACATGGTGTGATAGACTAGTATTTGAGAGGTTACTCTCCCTCGCCTAGTTGTGGTAATGCATTCATTACAGTCATCACTTTTGTGTGTGCCACTGATCTGGGGAATGCTACTAGGATCAGATGTTTGAAATGCAGTGTCTGCATCATGCTTTAAGTATTCACTGCTGGACTGGCTGTGTGAAAATGAAATATGTGATCAGTTAAAACTAATAATAGAGAATTCAAAACTCCCCAGTTGGATGTTTTTACTGAGGATTTTTCTCTTGGCTTGGTAACAGGCTTATTGGGCGAAATCTTTTCTGATGGCATTTCTGGAAACGTAACTCAGGGCAATGACAAAAATGGAAGGGTCTGAGGTAGAGCTTGTGAAAGGCTGTGGAAAGGTTCCAGATTTTACTGGTATTTACAGTTTTGGTGTGACTTATACTTAAGGCAGAGAATAAAAAGTATTAAATTCTAGTTTGAAATAAATCTTAAAATAGGAACTCTTATGACAGCCAGGCATAGTTAGGAGTTTGACTTTGTTTTCCTATATTTAAATGTGAACTAAATTATTTGAAACCTGATGCTAAACTGAAAGATGCCCTTAACCTGGCTCTTGTCCTGGAACTAGGGTAGGTAACTTTTTAATGAAAAACAACACAAAACCAGAAGTTCATCAAGGTGTCTATTTGTACAGGACCTGGCATGGACATGGAGAGCAATACAACTTCTATGTTTTATTTTAATTACATCTGTCTGAATATAAGAATGACATTTCTGTGCTAAGAGTGGTTAGAGTTTCCACCTTGAATAACCATTGACTAATTGGCAAAGTAAGAATATTTTGAAAGCAGCAATATTTTCTTCTTTGTGATGGGGTGACGGCATGACGTTTTCTGTAGTTATCATCCTCCACATACTATTCAGGCAGAATTTTACATCTGGAAGTTTCTTCATGTTGAATTCAATAATTGCCACAGTTTAACTATTACCAGACACCGGCACAGTTAATACTCTCTCCTGTGCATGAACGCAACAATTGAGTAGGTTTTGCTGTGGGCAAATATTTGATATTTTTTTCTGTAGTAGTAAACAAAGCTTATGTCTTATCTTTAACATTAAAATAAGACTAACTTTATTAATTACTAATGATGAAATCATGAAACTACTTTCTGTGTGTTATTCGTAACATTAAAATAAGACTAACTTTATTAATTACTAATGATGAAATCATGAAACTACTTTCTGTGTGTTATTCGCTATCCACAAATTGCCCATGGTGTAGGGTGTAGAAGCTGTTGATAGTGTGTGCTACCCAGTTTTACTTGTCATGAATTTCTGCACTCGAAAAGGCACTTGATCACCATTATGAAAATATATAAATGCTGTCATTAATCATAGTGACCTATGAATTTGGGGGAGAGTGATGTCACTTATTTAAGTCACACTGGTAGAACGGCATTCACTGCAGTTACTTTCAGCTGTTTGGAAGTTGTATCATTAGCTTAAGGTAGTTGCCTGGACTCCCTCTGTGTGTAAGTGGAAGAAAATCAGGCATTTTAAGAGGCAGATTGGGTCTACCTAATTAACTGATCTACTGAACAAAATGTCATTCAGTCTGTCAGCCTCCACTGAAGGTTGTGTGTGCCTCAATAATTAGATTTGACTATCTACCTAACCTGATATAACTGATGCTGCTGGATGTATCCTACTTCTCAGAGTCTGAAATTCATAACTGTCTACCTTTTAGGGAAGTAATTTCTTTATTTTATCTAAACTGAAATGACAACAATAAAAGACATTCCTATAATTTCAAGCTGGAATGCCACTTTGCCACTCAACCTCACAAAAATTCTAAGTTGCAGTATATCAAATCACAAAAATAAAAGGTTACATGTGTCAAAGCAGAAATTTCTGTAAATATTTTTTAGCTCAAGAAATTGCTTTTAACTATTTGCTAAAATTTAGGGTTTTTTGAGACAATTTTTATCTTATTTGTGAGTGCTTCGATTTTTTTTCCAAAATGGTTACTTTCTTTGTATCAGCGTAGTTTTACAAGGATGTTCATAAATTATTTATGATAGAAAAATTATCCTGGGGAAATAGGTGATAGAGCTTAAAAAAATAAAACACCACTCAGAAAAAAAAAAAAGCAAAAGCTGTGTGGAAAGCAGTAAGAATGAAATTAAGCTTTAAAAGTAGATTCTGTGTCAACTAATTTATGTATGTCCATGAGCGAGGATTTTAGCCATTATCTAGATAAAGAAGCAAAACTTGCAAAGAATGCTCTGTGTTTGGTCGATGAGGAAACATAGGCGGTGTACACCTATTTTGACCAAACAAGAACTAGGTAAGAAAACATGTTAATGTTGAAATATTGGAGAGTCGTTTAAACATGACATTCAAATTCATGTTTCTGAAGTAGGATATCAAAAATATCTGTATTTCATCGATGTGTGTGTGCAGGGGTGTATCATGTGTAAGTTAGCAAATGTTAATTGGTAACTGAAGGAAGAGGAAAAGAAAGAAATGTGTGTGATATCTTTTACTTCCTGAACTATGCCTTTTCTGAAAATATTATATAAACAGTCATACTTGACTGTCACATCTAGAAGCAGCTGTGCCACTCCAAGTGTGCATTTCTGGGGGAACTTTGGTATACTGAAACACCGGTATTAATATTGGTTGATTATACATACTCCTCTTCAAAAACAAATCTATAGGTAATCCGAAATTCAAGAAGCTGCCAAACTACAACTGCTATGTGTGTGGTAGAATGCTGGTTTGATCATGCCTTTACAGTCATTTATGCCTTTTTCTATTATGCTTGCTTTGCATTTGTATTTTGTTGTGTGTGCCAGCTACTGGTCTGGTACAGAGCATAAGAAGAAGTAAGCAAGGTAGTGACTAGCCTTCCAGATTGCCCTGGGCATTGGAGGGTGGGGAGGGAGATGCCATTTTGATGCTAACCCTTTCGACTTCTCTAAGGTTCGCTACATATTGTAGATAACCGGGTGCAATGATTTTGAAAAACAACATAATTGAATGCTACTCAGTAATAAAACTTTGTAACTAATTTAAAATAGCAGTTGAACACTTGAACTATACCAATTGTACCTGCGCAATTCCTTGTTGGATTTGTAGAGGTGCCAGAACCTGGTCCCACTATGTCCAGAACCTAGTCCCCTTATGTCCATAAAAAACTACAAATTACTTACTGTAATTATTTAACTTTTACCATTCTTCACACACACTTGTTTTTGTGGCTTCAAATGTATTTAAATAAATACCTTTTGTTCATTGGAAGTTTACATATGCAGCATATTTTGCCATGTATATCTTTAAATTTTAATCCTTAAAGATATTCACAACTGGCAGTTTAATACAAACATACATTTATATCCTGATTGCATTTTAACTGAAGTAGAAGTCAAGGTAAATCTCTTTGTCCACTCATGCTCGGAATAAAAAATGATGGTTAATTTGGTCTCAAAGATATTTCATGATAAAAAAATATTACGTACACTGATAAGCAAAACATCCAGAGCAAAGTACCCAGCAAAGTATGTAAAGAAAGATATTAAGGAAGAACAGAAAAGCTTTCTTAATTTGAAATATTTGAAGTTGGTATAATACAATTTTTTTTTTTTCTACTAAAAATCTATCCATATAGTGTTGCTTTGGTATAAGAATGTAATTGTGTGAGGATATGCTTTTGGGAGGGTGTAGTATTTTATTGAATGTGTGGGACTTCAAGAACTTTAATTAGAAAATGGATGCATAACTGGATCAAAGACCAGCAACCAAAATGTTGGAATTTTAACCTCAGATCCGATAAAGAATTTTCT